>NC_059221.1:42805800-42823300 GCF_020615455.1 Coregonus clupeaformis
GGAGAGAGAGAGCTAGATGTTATACTGTGTTATGATAATTACAAAAATAGCACAAGCAACAACTTGTACACACAAACAAAAATACTTTCTTCTGACATTTCAATAATGTTTTTGTTGTATTTTATTAGGATACCCATTACTGATAAACACAATACATAAAACATGACATAACTCAGAACATAAATAGACAATAAGACTGAAGGACAGAACTACATAGATTTCAAATATGAATGCAGGCTTTCATACGTTTATTCCTTCAATCACAATCAAATCAAACTTTATTTGTCACATGCGCCAAATACAACAGGTGTAGACCTTACATTTAATTAATTACTTACAAGCCCTTAACCAACAATGCAGTTCAAGAAGTAGAGTTCAGGAAATATTTACTAAATAAACTGAAGTAAAAAAATCAAATCAAATCAAAAAGTAACACAAGAAAATTACATAACAATAATGAGGCTATGTACAGGGGGTACCGGTACCGAGTCAATGGGTACAGGTTAGTCGAGGTAATTTGTAAAGTGACTATGCATGGATAATAAACAGCAAGCAGCAGCATTGTAAAAACAAAGGGGGGGTGTCAATGTAAATAGTTCGGGTGGCCATTTTATTAATTGTTCAGCAGTCTTATGGCGTGGGGTTAGAAGCTGTTAAGGAGCCTTTTGGTCCTAGACTTGGCGCTCTGGTACCGCTTGCAGTGCGGTAGCAGAGAGAACAGTCTATGACTAGGGTGGCTGGAGTCTTTGACAATTTTTTGGCCCTTCCTCTGACACCACCTGCTATAGAGGTCCTGGATGGCAGGAAGCTTGGCCCCAGTGATGTACTGGGCCGTACACACTACCCTCTGTAGCGCCTTACGGTCAGATGCCGAGCAGTTGCCATACCCAGCGGTGATGCAACCGGTCAGGATGCTCTCGATGGTGCAGCTGTATAACTGTTTGAGGAGCTGGGGACCTATGCCAAATCTTTTCAGTCTCCTGAGGGGGAAAGGTGTTGTCGTGCCCTCTACACGTCTGTCTTGATGTGTTTGGACCATGATTGTTTGTTGGTGATGTGGACACCAAGGAACTTGAAACTCTCGACCCGCTCCACTTCAGTCCCGTCGATGTTAATGGGGGCTGTTCGGACTTCCTTTTCCTATAGTCCACGATCAGCTCATTTGTCTTGCTCACATTGAGGGAGAGGTTGTTGTCCTGGCACCACACTGCCAGGTCTCTGACCTCCTCCCTATAGGCTGTCTCATCGTTGTCGGTGATCAGGCTTACCACTGTTGTGTTGTCAGCAAATGAAATTATGGTGTTGGAGTCGTGCATGGCCACGCAGTTGTGGGTGAACAGGGAGTACATTAACAGCATTCTCACATAGGTGTTCCTTTTCTCCAGGTGGGAAAGGGCAGTGTGAAGTGCGATTGAGATTGCGTCATCTGTGGATCTGTTGGGGCGATACACGAATTGGAGTGGGTCTAGGATCATGATGGTGTTGATATGAGCCATGACCAGCCTTTCAAAGCACTTCATGGCTACCGATGTGAGAGCTACGGGGCGGTAATCATTTAGGCAGATTACCTTCGCTTTCTTGGGCACAGGGACTATGGTGGTCTGTATGATACATGTAGGTATTACAAACTCGGTCAGGGAGAGATTGAAAATATCAGTGAAGACACTTGCCAGTTGGTCAGTGCATGCTCAGAGTAAATGTCCTGGTAATCCATCTGGCCCTGCGGCTTTGTGAATGTTGACCTGTTTAAAGGTCTCGCTCACATCGGCTACGGAGAGAGTGATCACACAGTCGTTAGGAACAGCTGGTGCTCTCATGCATGCTTCAGTGTTGCTTGCCTTCGAAGCGAGCATAAAAGGCATTTAGCTCATCTGGTAGGCTCGCGTCACTGGGCAGCTCGCGGCTGGGTTTCCCTTTGTAGTCCATAATATTTTTCAAGCCCTGCCACATCCGACGAGTGTCCGAGCCGGTGTGGAAGGATTCAATCTTAGTCCTGTATTGACGCTTTGCCTGTTTGATGGTTCGTCTGAGGGCATAGCGGGATTTCTTATAAGTGTCCGGATTAGTGTCCCGCTCCTTGAAAGCGGCAGCTCTAGCCTTTAGCTCAGTGCGGATGTTGCCTGTAATCCATGGCTTCTGGTTGGGGTATGTACTTACAGTCACTGTGGGGATGATGTCGTCGATGCAATTATTGATGAAGCCGGTGACTGATGTGATGTACTCCTCATTGCCATTGGATGAATCCCGGAACATATTCCAGTCTTTGCTAGCAAAACAGTCCTGTAGCGTAGCATCTGCGAAATCAGACCACTTCCGTATTAAGCGAGTCACTGGTACTTCCTGCTTTAGTTTTTGCTTGTAAGCAGGAATCAGGAGGATATAATTATGGTCAGATTTGCCAAATGGAGGGCGAGGGAGAGCTTTGTATGCGTCTCTGTGTGTGGGGTAAAGGCGGTCTAGAGTTTTATTCCTTCTGGTTGCACGTGACATGCTGGTAGAAATTAGGTAAAACAGATTTATGTTTGCCTGCATTAAAGTCCCCGGCGTCTAGGAGCGCTGCTTCTGATGAGCATGTTCTTGTTTGCTTATGGCCTTACACAGTTCATTGAGTGTGGTCTTAGTGCCAGCATCGGTTTGTGGTGGTAAACACACGGCTATGAATAATATACATGAGAACTCTCTTGGTAGATAGTGTGGTCTACAGCTTATCATGATATACTCTACCTCAGGCGAGCAATACCTCGAGACTTCTTTAATATTAGACATCGCGCACCAGCTGTTATTGACAAATAGACACACACCCGCGCCCCTCGTCTTGACAGACGTAGCTGCTCTATCCTGCCGGTACACGGAGAAGCCAGCCAGCTCTATTCTATCCATGTCGTCGTTCAGCCACGTCTTGGTGAATCATAAGATATTACAGTTTTTAATGTCCTGTTAGTAGGATAGTCTTAATGGTAGATCGTCCAGTTTGTTTTCCTGTGATTGCACGTTGGCCAATAATACGGAGGGAAGTGGTGGTTTACCTACTCGTCTGCGAATTCTTACAAGGCACCCCGCCCTCCTTCCCCCTTTTCCTCACTATTTTCTTCATGCTGATGACGGGGATTTGGGCATTGTCTTGAGAGAGCAGTATATCCTTCGCGTCGGATTCATTAAAATAAAAAATCTTCGTCCAGTTCGAGGTGTGTAATCACTGTTCTGATGTCCAGAAGCTGTTTGAGGTGATAATGGACGGTGGCAGCAACATTAGCAGCAACATTATGTACAAGATGAGTACATGCTTCACATTTAGTTTTTGCGTCTTTTAGTTTCGGTTTTGTTCACCAGTTTCAAACAGCTGAAAATAAAAATATTTCGGGTTATTGAAAGGATATTTCACAGCAGTTTAGATGGCAGTTTGCTTGTTTAGTCACATAAACTGAAATTAGGCGAACTATTCGAATTTTAGCAAACAGGAAATGGCGAAGCGATTTCTGCACCTTTAACTGCATCATATACTGAAAATCATCATCATTTTAATGCCAGCAGCCACTCCTTTCTTCTCATACATTGTAATCCTTTGCTCTGCTGTTACAATTGCTTTCTTTAAGCAGGTCCTAATCTCACAGCACCAATGTTTTGTAAACACCAGAGAGAATCTCACAACATCAGGAAGTCACACAGGGTTTCACACCGTACAATAAACATCTGTGTCTTTGGTCCTTCCGTCTGACATCGATACTATGAACATTCGAGTCTAGTGACCCTCAACTTTGCACAAACAGACACTGAGAGAGTCATGCGTTTTACAGACAGAGAACATGCTGACGTTAATATGCATGTACTCACGCACAGTCACACTCTTATACCGGCACACACCAAGCACAACTCATATCATATCAAGCTCCCTCACGACGCCAGGACAGCGGAGTCACTCACGACCTTCCGGAGACATTTGAAACCCCACCTCTTTAAGGAATACCTGGGATAGGATAAAGTAATCCTTCTACCCCCCCCAAAAATTTAAAGTGGTTATCCCACTGGCTATAGGGTGAATGCACCAATTTGTGAGTCGCTCTGGATAAGAGCGTCTGCTAAATGACGTAAATGTGCCCTTGAGCAAGGCACTTAACCCTAATTGCTCCTGTAAGTCGCTCTGGATAAGAGCGTCTGCTAAATGACTATAAATGTAAAATGTAAATGTCAAATGACCTTAAACCTATGGAGTTTCACCTCCGCTAGATTCCCACTCTGTTCACAGGAGATGAACAGAGCATCACACCGTACGGAGCTCGACCGAAGTCCTTCAGTCCCTCAGGAAAACACATGGTGTTTTAACAGAACTAAAAAAAAAGGTCCTGTACTGACATAACAACAGAGACCTATTAGTCTAGACTAGACCAGTCCTTTTCTCAGTCAACATCACAGTCTCAGTCCAAAAGCGAGCGGAGATCTACTTTTTAAACATGACTTAAACAACGTAAACATGAACCTAATAAAAACAGCTCTGAAGGAATGAGGTTTGTGCAGTAGGTCTAATACATTATCACAGCATATTGGCTGTATGCCTGGCCTGACAATATTGTTCTTCTCAGACCATATTATATTTCAAAACTCGAGCTTTGATAACAAATTAGGTCAGTTGGTGTAGCACTTGCGAGGCACAGCTGAGCATGAATTGAAATAATTTGCAAATAATTGTATTTTTTATTTTACTAGACTGGATGGTACCTGTCATGGTTCTTTCAAGACAACTGGGAACTCCACCCCCCAAAAAAATACAACCTATGTTTCCGACTTGGAATTCCGAGTTGGATGACCGTTCAAAACAATTTTTCCCAGTCGGATCTCGTTCTTTTAAAAAGTTCCCAGTTGTCTTGAACGCACTGAAGTCAGAAGTCTAAGATTTCCAAGTTCCGAGTTCCCAGTTGATTTGAACGTAGTCTCAGCGGATGGAGGGAGAGAGCAGCAGAGGGTCCGCCTCTCACGGTCCCTGCTCTCTCCTTCCTTTCCTCAGGTGAGACTGACCAGAGAGAGGGGACACCGTCTTCCACCTGATGGCCAAACTCGAGTCGCACCGCATCCACATCTGCCTCAAGCACAAACTCACGTTGTTCCTATGACCAGAGAAAGTGAAATATTCCTAGATATAAAAATAGACACGACGAGCTGCTAATAATAATAAAAACGTAGGCTATTATACACTTGGCTACTTATTCATTGCAGCGGGAGTGGAAGCAGGGAGAAGCACGTTTTAGGTTTTGTAATAGTGTTGAATAAAGACAGTGTTGACAGTGCTGAATAAAAACTTTAACATAAACTCACTCATAAAAACAGCAGCTCTTTGCTGTATTCTTTGACAGTCTCTCTCTGGTCATGGTTTTACTGTATCTCAAGTAGGCAAGTATCAAACTTTGCTGTGGTCGGGATCGTGGAAGCTGTAGGCACGGTGATTTGAGCTATCCGATTGGCCAGCGCAGTAGGCACACTCGATTTAGCCACAGATCTTCCGGTCCGCCAGGTAGGCTGAGTTTGTCTTTTCAGACAAATGAAATGGTTCAAAATGGGAACACTTTGCCTACCCAGTGCACAGGGCTTCTGAATCAAGTGCACCTACCACCAACAGGGCTTCTGAATCAAGTGCACCTACCGGCAACAGGGCTTCTGAATCAAGTGCACCTACCGGCAACAGGGCTTCTGAATCAAGTGCGCCTACTGCTAACAGGGCTTCTGAATCAAATGCACCTACTGCTAACAGGGCTTCTGAATCAAATGCACCTACTGCTAACAGGGCTTCTGAATCAAATGCACCTACTGCTAACAGGGCTTCTGAATCAAATGCACCTACTGCTAACAGGGCTTCTGAATAAATGCACCTACTGCTAACAGGGCTTCTGAATCAAATGCACCTACTGCTAACAGGGCTTCTGAATCAAATGCACCTACTGCTAACAGGGCTTCTGAATCAAATGCACCTACTGCTAACAGGGCTTCTGAATCAAATGCACCTACTGCTAACAGGGCTTCTGAATCAAATGCACCTACTGCTAACAGGGCTTCTGAATCAAGTGCACCTACTGCTAACAGGGCTTCTGAATCAAGTGCACCTACTGCTAACAGGGCTTCTGAATCAAGTGCACCTACCACCAACAGGGCTTCTGAATCAAGTGCACCTACCGCCAACAGGGCTTCTGAATCAAGTGCACCTACAGGCAACAGGGCTTCTGAATCAAGTGCACCTACCGGCAACAGGGCTTCTGAATCAAGTGCACCTACCGGCAACAGGGCTTCTGAATCAAGTGAACCTACCTCCAACAGGGCTTCTGAATCAAGTGAACCTACCGCCAACAGGGCTTCTGAATCAAGTGAACCTACCGGCAACAGGGCTTCTGAATCAAGTGAACCTACCGGCAACAGGGCTTCTGAATCAAGTGAACCTACCGCCAACAGGGCAAAACGAATGCAAAAAATGTATTTATTTTCTCCAGAAAGGTTTGGTGATCGACTAGGAATGCCTTGAAGATTGACCGGTTGGTGACCCCTGGACTGACCCCTGGACTGACCCCTGGACTGACCTCTGGACTGACCCCTGGACTGACCCCTGGACTGACCCCTGGACTAGACCTACTTTACTGATAAAGATGAGCAAAAATGAATATTGTATGCTAAAAATAAATTATATTATTTTATAGTAATACAATTGCTCAGAGGAAGAGATTTTGTTTAACAAGTAATATGTTTTTCCTCAAAAAGGTAGGGGTCAAAATGATTGACACCCCTGTTTTCAATACCTTTCAATACCTCACCTAGCAAGGGTAACGGCACTAAGCCTTTTTCTAAAATGTTTTGGTATTTTTGGTATTTTATTAGGATCCCCATTAGCTGTTGCAAAAGCAGCAGCTACTCTTCCTGGGGTCCACACAGAACATGAAACATGACATAATACAGAACATTCATAGACAAGAACAGCTCAAGGACAGAGCTACATACATTTTAAAATGGCACACGTAGCCTACATATCAATACATACACACAAACTATCTGGGTCAAATTGGGGAGAGGTGTTGTGCCGTGAGGTGTTGCTTTATCTGTTTTTTTAAACCAGGTTTGCTGTTTATTTGAGCAATATGAGATGGAAGGGAGTTCCATGCAATAATGGCTCTATATAATACTGTACGCTTTCTTGAATTTGTTCTGTATTTGGGGACTGTGAAAAGACCACTGGTGGCATGTCTGGTGGGGTAAGTGTGTGTGTCAGAGCTGTGTGTAAGCTGACTACGCAAACAATTTGGGATTTTAAACACATTCATGTTTCTTAAAGAAAGAAGAAGTGATGCAGTCAGTCTCTCCTCAACTCTTAGCCTAGAGAGACTGGCATGCATAGTATTTATATCAGCCCTCTGATTACAATGAAGAGCAAGACGTGCCACTCTGTTCTGGGCCAGCTGCAATTTAACTAGGTCTTTCCTTGCATCACTGGACCACACGACTGGACAATAATCAAAGATAAGACAAAACTAGAGCCTTCAGAACTTGCTTTTTGGAGTGTGGTGTCAAAAAAGCAGAGCATCTCTTTATTACAGACGGACCTCTCCCCATCTTTACAACCATTGAATCTATATGTTTTGACTATGATCATTTACAATCTAAGGTAACGCCAAGTAATTTAGTCTCCTCAACTTGTTCAACAGCCACACCATTCATTACCAGATTCAGCTGAGGTCTAGAACTTAGGGAATGATTTGTACCGAATACAATGCTCTTAGTTTAAGAGATGTTCAGGACCAGTTTATTAGTGGCCACCCATTCCAAAACAGACTGCAACTCTTTGGTTAAATCATCAGCATACATTTGTATTTATTTTTTTCACCTTTATTTAACCAGGTAAGCCAGTTGAGAACAAGTTCTCATTTACAACTGCGACCTGGCCAAGATAAAGCAAAGCAGTGCGATAAAAACAACAACACAGAGTTACATATGGGGTAAAACAAAACGTACAGTCAATAACACAATAGAAAATATATATACAGTGTGTGCGAATGTAGTAAGTTATGGAGGTAAGGCAATAAATAGGCCATAGTGCAAAATAGTTACAATTTCGTATTAACACTGGAATGATAGATGTGCAAAAGATGATGTGCAAATAGAGATACTGGGGTGCAAATTAGCAAAATAAATAACAATATGGGGATGAGGTAGTTGGGTGGGCTAATTACAGATGGGCTGTGTACAGGTGCAGTGATCGGTAAGTTGCTCTGACAACTGATGCTTAAAGTTAGTGAGGGAGATAAGAGTCTCCGGCTTCAGAGATTTTTGCAGTTCGTTCCAGTCATTGGCAGCGGAGAACTGGAAGGAATGGCGGCCAAAGGAGGTGTTGGCTTTGGGGATGTCCAGTGAGATATACCTGCTGGAGCGCAGACTACGGGTTGGTGTTGCTATGGTGACCAGTGAGCTAAGGTAAGACGGGGATTTGCCTAGAAGTGATTTATAGATGACCTGGAGCCAGTGGGTTTGGCGACGAATATGTAGTGAGGGCCAGCCAACGAGAGCGTACAGGTCACAATGGTGGGTAGTATATGGGGCTTTGGTGACAAAACGGATGGCACTGTGATAGACTACATCCATTTTGCTGAGTAGGGTGTTGGAGGCTATTTTGTAAATGACATCGCCGAAGTCAAGGATCGGTAGGATAGTCCGTTTTACGAGGGCATGTTTGGCAGCATGAGTGAAGGAGGCTTTGTTGCGAAATAGGAAGCCGATTCTAGATTGAACTTTGGATTGGAGATTCTTTATGTGAGTCTGGAAGGAGAGTTTACAGTCTAACCAGACACCTAGGTATTTGTAGTTGTCCACATACTCTAGGTCAGACCCGTCGAGAGTAGTGATTCTAGTCGGGCAGGCGGGTGCAAGCAGCGTTCGTTTGAAGAGCATGCATTTAGTTTCACTAGTGTTCAAGAGCAGTTGGAGGCTACGGAAGGAGTGTTGTATGGCATTGAAGCTCATTTGAAGGTTTGTTAACACAGTGTCCAATGAAGGGCCAGATGTATACAAAATGGTGTCGTCCGCATAGAGGTGGATCCGAGCGTCACCAGCAGCAAAAACGACATCATTGATATACACAGAGAATAGACACACATGCTTTGTTTAATTCCAGTGGTAGGTCATTGGTAAAAATAGAAAAGAGTAGAGGGCCAAGAATGCTCTGTGGTACACCACACTTCACATGCGTGACATCAGAGAAGCTTCCATTAAAGAAAACCCTTTGAGTTATATTAGATAGATAGCTCTGAATCCACGATATGGCAGAGGTTGAAAAGCCATAACACATACGTTTTTTCAACAACAGGTTATGGTCATAAATATCAAATGATGTACTGAAATCTAACAGCACAGCTCCCACAATTTTCTTATTATCAATTTCTTTCAACCAATCATCAGTCATTTGTGTCAGTGCAGTACATGTTGAGTGCCCTTCCCTATAAGCATGCTGAAAGTATGTTGTTAATTTGTTTACAGAGAAATAGCATTGTATTGGTTCAAACACCATTTTTTCCTACAATTTCCTAAGAGCTGGCAGCAAGCTGATAGGTCTATTGTTAGAACCAGTAAAGGCCGCTTTACCATTCTTGGGTAGCAGAATTACTTTGGCTTCCCTTCAGGCCTGAGGACAAAGACTTTCCTCTAGGCTCAGATTAAAGATATGACAGATAGGAGTGGCTATAGAGTCAGCTACCATCCTCAGTAGCTTTCCATCTAAGTTGTCAATGCCAGGAGGTTTGTCATTATTGATCGATAAAAATAATTTTTCCACCACTCCCACACTAACTTTACAAAATTCAAACTTGCAATGCTTTTCTTTCATTATTAGTTTTTTTTTTATGCATGAATACGATGGCTCACTGTTCATTGTTAGCATTTCCTGCCTAAGTTTGCCCACTTTGCCAATGAAGTAATCATTAAAATAATTGGCAACATCAAATGGTTTTGTGATGAATAAGCCATCTGATTCGATGAAAGATGGAGTTGAATTTGTCTTTCTGCCCATCATTTCATTTAAAGTACTACAATTTTTTTTTCCCATCATTCTTTATATCATTGATCTTGGCTTCATAATACAGTCTCTTCTTCGTTTGGTTGAGTTTAGTCACATCATAAGTCAACCAGTCAGATGTGCAGCCAGACTTATTAGTCACTCCTTTTGCCCCGTCTCTTTCAACCAGACAGTTTTTCAATTCCTCATCAATCCATGGAGCCTTAATTAACCTCTTAAGGATCTGACCCTTTTTTTCAATTTTCAACCTAAAACGACATACCCAAATCTAACTGCCTGTAGCTCAGGACCTGAAGCAAGGATATGCATATTCTTGATACCATTTGAAAGGAAACACTTTGACGTTTGTGGAAATGTGAAATGAATGTAGGAGAATATAACACATTAGATCTGGTAAAGGGTAATAAAAACAAAAAACATGCGTTTTTTTGTTCTGTTCATTCATATTTGAAAGGCAAGAGAAAGGCCATTATATAATATTGCAGTTTAGGCGCAATTTAGATTTTGGCCACTAGATGGCAGCAGTGTGCGCGCAAAGTTTCAGATTGATCCAGTGAAGCGTTGCAATACTGGACTATTTTGTATCAAGTCTGCCCAAATGTGATGAATTGGTCAACTGATACATTTTCAAGTACATAATTATAGAGAACATACAAAAATAATATGGTAATACTAAATGTAAGTTTACACACTCCCAGGAATGTCATACATGATGGTCCATTAGTTTATACACTAACTTTCACACATCTAGATGGCCGGGCGGAGCCAGAGACAGCAGGGGTTCAAACTATAGAACCCAGTTCCTACACAAAACTATGCTACAATTTCTCTCTGGGATGACAAATCAGAGCAAGATTACTGAATGTAAGTACATTATTTACAGTTGCAGTTGCCGTGATACGTTTTCTGTTGTTGTGCACTCTACTCAAACAATAGCACGGTATTTTTTTCACTGTAATAGCTACTGTAAATTGGACAGTGCAGTTAGATTAACACGAATTTAAGCGTTCTGCCCATATAAGACATGTCTATGTCCTGGAAAGTTTGCTGTTACTTACAACAGTCATGCTAATCACATTAGCGCACGTTTGCTCAACCGTCCCGTATACGGGACACCGATCCCATAGAGGTTAACAGCTCTAACAGTCCGTTTCCCAAGAGGTTTATCAATGATTGGAAGAAGCAATTTTATGAATTGGAGAACAAATTTGGATGGATCTTAGACCATTCCCACATATAGAATCCTTCCAGATCCCTTGATATCATTTGTCTGCGCTTACGGACTGCCCTCTTCAATTCAAACCACATGTTTTTTATGTGTTTCAAGTCCAGAGACTGAGATGGCCATTACAAAATGTTGATTTTGTGACTAATTAACCATTTCTTTTTGGATTTTGATGTGTGCTTGGGTAATTGTCTTGCTGGAAGATCCACTTGCGGCCAAGTTCCGCTTGGGGTTTTCTTCTTCTGCTCATGCATTCTCATTTCGAAGTCAAACCCACCATATGCGTGGCGAAATAACTGAATATTCATGTCATTTAAGAAATGCAAATGTCTGGAGTTTGCTAAACGGAAATGGCACTTGGATTGGAACCAGTGTTTTGGTCAGATGACATGAACATAGAGCTCTTTGGCCATGCACACCCGTGGTGGGTTTGGCATCGAAATGAGAATGCATAAGCAGAAGAAGAAAAAAAAAATCCTATTGCAAAATATGGTGGTAGATCTTTAATGTGGATCTTTGATGTTATGGGGCTATTTGGCTTCCACTGGTGTTGGGGTCCCCTTTCCATCAGACATTTCAATTCGTTCTCCCTCACCGCTCCAACAACCCAACACCAGAGCCACTGACTTTCTCCAATCTGAAGCTGACAACATCCCCTCCTCTCCGGGTCGTCGTGCGGCAAGCGGGGGAGGGGGGGTGGCAACCAAACAGACACTCTTATGACCTTTTCTGTCTGGTGTCTAAGTGCCGATAGCCAGACGGAAGAAAACAGGTTTTATGACTACAAGGTGTTCCAGAGTGCATAATCTGTCTCCATGGCAGCCGGCTCCTCTACAAGGTTCCGTGGTAATGTCAGTATTAGATAGAACGTCGCGGCACTTCCCGCCTGTGGGAAAAAACAATGTGTGGTTACCTTGGTTACCCCATTGCCTCACAGCAAAAAACTTAACCTTTTTCAAACACCATTTTCTTGTTGTCTGCTTGCTTATGTCAATTACACAACTACGTTTAAGAAAAATACAACATGTCTAAAGACAAACAGACTATCCTAAACAAGTTAAATGTCTTACCTGTTTTTTTATTTTTATTTCACCTTTATTTAACCAGGTAAGCCATTTGAGAACAAGTTCTCATTTACAACTGCGACCTGGCCAAGATAAAGCAAAGCAGTGTGATAAAAACAACAACACAGAGTTACATATGGGGTAACCTGTGATTAAATGTTTTCCACCCACATAGCTACGTGTAGCCTACTTGGACACCGGGTCCCCACATTTCCCGCTCTCCCACGCCGAATACCCTGAAGCCACAGGGCTCTTCTCGCAGGCTCTATTTCCCTAAGTGGGAGCATTGGGAACCGCAGGCTCTATTTCCCTACGTGGGAGCATTGGGAACCGCAGGCTCTATTTCCCTACGTGGGAGCATTGGGAACCGCAGGCTCTATTTCCCTACGTGGGAGCATTGGGAACCGCAGGCTCTATTTCCCTACGTGGGAGCATTGGGAACCGCAGGCTCTATTTCCCTACGTGGGAGCATTGGGAACCGCAGGCTCTATTTCCCTACGTGGGAGCATTGGGAACCGCAGGCTCTATTTCCCTACGTGGGAGCATTGGGAACCGCAGGCTCTATTTCCCTACGTGGGAGCATTGGGAACCGCAGGCTCTATTTCCCTACGTGGGAGCATTGGGAACCGTAGGCTCTATTTCCCTACGTGGGAGCATTGGGAACCGCAGGCTCTATTTCCCTACGTGGGAGCATTGGGAACCGCAGGCTCTATTTCCCTACGTGGGAGCATTGGGAACCGTCGTTCGGGATCTTTGACCTGGTTACATGTACATTGAAAAGCACAGAAGCTTTTCGCCATGTTTTGTTATTTCTGTATAACAAAAAAATCAAATGGCAAAGTTGGGTCTTTAAAATGGGGGTCAAAAGGAAAGAATGTTTTGTTTTCCCCAATTTGTGGGCGTGGTCGAGGGGAATTCCTTATTATTAGGTGAATGTGGACTGGGACTATTTCTCACTTTTTCCTCTGGCTGTGGCTATGACTGTGTAAACTCTGTTGAACTTGCGTTGGCCTTTCTCTCTCTGCTAGCGCTGTCTGCATCCATCAAACAATGATTTATCCTGTTTCCGATTTCTGTCCTCGATATATTGCAGTGTTGTTAAATTCAAACCATCAATATATTGATGTGGAGATGAAACCCTGATGAGGGCAGCCTAGCTGTTGAAACGTTCAATGCATTATTACATCGGCTTGGCCTTTTCTTTGCCATTATACAGCACCAGTCAAAAGGTTTGGACACACCTACTCATTCAAGGGTTTTTCTTTATTTTTTACTATTTTTTACATTGTAGAATAATAGTGAAGACATCAGAACTATGGCCTCCGCTCATGGGAGTTGTTTTGGTGTTCCTTTTGAAGTCACTTTCCTTCTGATCTCTTTGTTATTCATGTTTGTTGATTTTGATGTTCCTTTTGAAGTCACTTTCCTTCTGATCTCTTTGTTATTCAATGTTGTTGATTTTGATGTTCCTTTTGAAGTCACTTTCCTTCTGATCTCTTTGTTATTCATGTTTGTTGATTTTGATGTTCCTTTTGAAGTCACTTTCCTTCTGATCTCTTTGTTATTCATGTTTGTTGATTTTGATGTTCCTTTTGAAGTCACTTTCCTTCTGATCTCTTTGTTATTCAATGTTGTTGATTTTGATGTTCCTTTTGAAGTCACTTTCCTTCTGATCTCTTTGTTATTCATAGTTGTTGTTTTTGATGTTCCTTTTCCAGATCTGGTCACTTCCAATACGACAACACTAGAAGACTAGAGGAAGACAGACATCTCTTTCACCCTCCACCCACCCACTCCCCACACCCGCAGAGGTCTCCAAAGCAACACGATGTGTTAGTTACCAAGGGAACCGTGGCAGTACGTGGTGCTTGGGTGACCAGGTATGAGAGCGGGGAGGGGACGGCTATTTGAGCTTCTGATTATAATCCTGAAAGGACCTGGAGATAAATAAAATAATAATAATAAATAATATAAAATAAATAAATATTCTTGTTATTTGCTTAAAGGCACTGGAACACTCAAAATAATACAAACCAGGGATTTCCTTCATCTGACAATGCTCAGGATTTATGCCATTAGATGAATAGAACAGATATGTAATCATTTATGTATCAGCTGAAAAGGGAACTAATGTTATGATTGCCACAGGAGCTCATCTTCAGCTCTGAACCTGGCCCTGGATGCATTTCTCTATAAAACAGAAAGTCTGATTGTTTACCACCCAGTCTTCACCCTTCATACAAGGGTCTTTCTCGGCTTACACGTCATTGAGACTAAAATCGAATGCTTGCTTTGGTAAATGCGGGACCAAGTCAACGTTTTATCCCCCCCTTCCCTGTCTCCTTGGCAGTGCTTCCAGACCCGTCGCCAGACCTCAGTCTTAAGGGGGGCATATGAAATGCATGGGAGGGCAGGGCACAATTATTATTAGCCTACAGTACGTATATTTAATAATAAATTCCCTCAAGTGGGGGGGCGCATGCATTTTGGGGGCGGGCCAATAGCGACGGGTGTGAGTGCTTCATTTGTAAATCGGGAGGTGCCAGAACAAAAAGTGAGCATGAGAGGGGGGTGACCTGGGGAGTTCTGAGGTACCGGAATGCATGAAAAAAGAAATCTCCTTCATAATAAAGCATTGCATCCATATCATCACATTTGCGTAGTGGCACAGAGCAGTAGAGTTGAGGCACTTACATGGGGAACATTTTTAGTAGCATAATGTCTGGGAAAATGTTGGCCTTTTATAAACGCATTTCATGCAATTCTATGTCATTTTACATGACTGGAGATTTTGGCAGAATCTTTGTTAAAACCACACAAATGATCGAAATGGCAGGCTACTCTGACTCTGTCAAACTGAGAATCAGAGATCAATAAAAACGACCTTGTCTTGAATCCATCAATAGCCTAGGCCTGGGTGTGTGGAGGCACATATTGTAGGCTACAATATGAGGAGGTAATTATAGTCCTAAAAATGCTTTCCTGTTTCACTGACTCACCCAATGATGTGCATCTCACTCACTGGTGATAGCCGATGCACTCGTGCCAAAAGCCTATCTCTCTCTCTCTATTTTTAAAACAATATTTGGAAGTTGATCTAATATTTTGGTGGCCTACAGCATAGAGTCTAAATAAATTATTAAGTGCAACGCTGGAGATGAGAGTTCAGAGAGAGAGAGAGAGAGAGAGACGGAGAGAGAGAGAGAGAGAGAGAGAGAGAGAGAGAGAGACGGAGAGAGAGAGAGAGAGAGAGAGAGAGAGAGACAGAGAGAGTGAGAGAGAGAGAGAGAGAGAGAGAGAGAGAGAGAGAGAGAGAGAGAGAGAGAGAGAGAGAGAGAGAGAGGGAGAGAGAGAGAGAGAGAGAGAGAGAGAGATCATAGAAAGTGAATCTCATTCTAGTGCGTCTCTCACAGCCACCGCCATGCGTTGGTCTCCAACATGCCCACGTACCCTAGTGTAGCTGTGGGGCTTACAGGTCTGAATTTCTTACAGCCAGTTCTGTCGCTGCAGAACACCCGCCATATGAACACATACTCAGCTGTGGCGCTTACAAGACTCACATTTCATATACTTTACGAGACATCAGTGTAGCAGTAGAACAAACATATCACAATCATTTGATTTGATATCAGAATATACTTCAAAAAAATTATATAATTTGTAGGCTACAACAGAACACATATTATAATATATAGGCCTCCTGCCTATGTGATAATATGAAGCGCAGATTCAGATTAAAATCACAGTACAGAACAAGTTAGTAAAGGAAGAATATGTTCCTGCCTTAGTTTTCCAAAAAACCTCCCACAACACGACCATTTCCTGGTGAGACTCCTCCTCCCTATCTCTTGTTTTTGCTCCTGGTGTCTGTGACACGTCTGTGTCCTTTAACAGTCTGTGACGTCACATAGGGGGGCTGGGTTGAATTTGGTCAGGGGTGGGCCAAGTAGCCCTGATATGGTGAAGGTATGCAGAGAGGCGCAGGTTGACGTGCAAATCAGATTCATTTTGAGAAAATCCCCACTTGCATTCTGCACTGGAGATGAGGGTGGTGCTGACCGCCATCAACATCTCTTTAAGTCCATCTGGAGATGAGGGTGGTGCTGACCGCCATCAACATCTCTTTAAGTCCATCTGGAGATGAGGGTGGTGCTGACCGCCATCAACATCTCTTTAAGTCCATCTGGAGATGAGGTGGAGCTGACTGCCATCAACATCTCTTTAAGTCCATCTGGAGATGAGGGTGGTGCTGACCTCCATCAACATCTCTTTAAGTCCATCTGGAGATGAGGTGGAGCTGACTGCCATCAACATCTCTTTTAGTCCCTCTGGAAAGTCTCCTTTATCATTACCATCAGTGTCCCTGTACTGCCTGTAGGCCCGTATGACAGTATGTGGACTGTCAATGCCAAACCTCTGGCAGAGAGATTCTATCACTGTTTCTCCATACAGTGCTCCTCCGTAAAGCACCTTCAGCTCCTCTATGAACTGGCTCTATCCTGTATTGTCCACCGCCCGTCCTCCTTGAGAGAACATTCTAGCCTCCATGTTCCACGCCAAGCTCTCAAAAAACTCCCTCTGATTAAGGACTCTGTCGCTGGGTCTTCCACCATTCAGTTTGACGCCTTGGAAAGAGTTCTCCTGAATCCCTCTCTGGCTGACTTGTGTGTGTCGGCCTGGCTGCTCTGCCATGGCACTGAACACCCTCGCTTCCCTGGTGATTGAACACCCTCGCTTCCCTGGTAACTGAAAACGCTCGCTTCCCTGGTGACTGAACACCCTCGCTTCCCTGGTGACTGAAAACCCTCGCTTCCCTGGTGACTGAACACCCTCTCTTCCCTGGTGACTGAACACCCTCGCTTCTCTGGTGACTGAAAACCCTCGCTTCCTTGGTGAATGAAAACCCTCGCTTCCCTTGTGACTGAAAACCCTCGCTTCCCTGGTGACTGAAAACCCTCGCTTCCCTGGTGACTGAACACCCTCGCTTCCCTGGTGACTGAAAACCCTCGCTTCCCTGGTGACTGAACACCCTCGCTTCCCTGGTGACTGAAAACCCTCGCTTCCCTGGTGACTGAAAACCCTCGCTTCCCTGGTGACTGAAAACCCTCGCTTCCCTGGTGACTGAACACCCTCGCTTACCTGGTGACTGAAAACCCTCGCTTCCCTGGTGACTGAACA
>NC_059221.1:42828300-42848300 GCF_020615455.1 Coregonus clupeaformis
AGTGATGAGGCTACTATGGTGTTGAAAGCTGAGCTGTAGTCAAGCGAACAGCATTCTTACATAGGTATTCGTATTGTCCAGGTGGGATAGGGCAGTGTGCAGTGCGATGGCGATTGCGTCGTCCGTGGATCTGTTGGGGCGGTGTGCAAATTGTAAAGGTTCGAGGGTGTCGGATAAGTCGGAGATGATATGGTACTTTACTAGCCTCTCAAAGATGACAGAAGTGAGTGCAACGGGGCGAGGCCGCAAAATGGCTCACTCAACTAAGACCGCTCTCCTTCGTGTCACAGAGGCTCTCTGCTCTGCCAAAGCTGACTCTCTCTCTCCTCTGTTCTCATCCTCCTAGATCTATCCGCTGCCTTCGACACCGTGAACCATCAGATCCTCCTCTCCACCCTCTCAGGGCTGATCCATCCTCTCCACCCTCTCAGGGCTGGGCATCTCAGGCTCTGCACAGTCCTGGATTGCATCCTACCTGGCAGGTCGCTCCTACCAGGTGTTGTGGATAGTATCTGTGTCTGCACCACGTACTCTCACTACTGGTGTCCCCCAGGGCTCGGTTCTAGGTCCTCTCCTCTTCTCTCTGTACACCAAGTCACTTGGCTCCGTCATATCCTCACATGGTCTCTCCTATCATTGCTGTGACTTTTCTCCTTCCCGCTTCTGACACCCAGGTGGCAACACGCATCTCTGTGTGCCTGGTAGACATCTCAGCTTGGATGACGGCCCACCACCTCAAGCTCCTGCATGTTACTGCTCTACAACTACCGTAGACTACGACCCTACTTCACACAGGAAGCGGCACAGGTCCTAATCCAGGCACTTGTCATCCCCCATCTGGACTACTGCAACTCTCTGTTGGTTGGGCTCCCCACTTGTGCCATCAAACTCCTGCAACTTATCCAGAATGCAGCAGGCCGCCTGGTTTTCTACCTTCCTAAATTGACCCCGCTCCTCCACACACTACACTGGCTTCCAGTCGAAGCTCGCATCATCTTCAAAAAAAGCACTGACTTTGCTGATAAATACTGTGTTAAGGAAAAATTTACTTGTTATGATTGTGATGTGTTGTCTCACCTAGCTATCTTAAGATGAATACACTAATTGTAAGTCGCTATGTATAAGAGTGTCTGCTAAATGACTTAAATCTACATGTGTACATTTGAAGTTGGAAGTTTACATACACCTTAGCCAAATACATTTAAACTCAGTTTTTCACAATTCCTGACATTTAATCCTAGTAAAAACGTCCTGTCTTAGGTCCATTAGGATCACCACTTTATTTTAAGAATGTGAAATGTCAGAATAATAGTAGAGAGAATGATTTATTTCAGCTTTCATTTCTTTCATCACATTCCCAGTGGGGTCAGAAGTTTACATACACTCATTTAGTATTGGGTGGAATTGCCTTTAAATTGTTTAACTTGGGTCAAACGTTTCGGGTAGCCTTCCACAAGCTTCCCACAATAAGTTGGGTGAATTTTGGCCCATTCCTCCTGACAGAGCTGGTGTAACTGAGTCAGGTTTGTAGGCCTCCTTGCTCGCACACGCTTTTTCAGTTCTGCCCACACAATTTCTATAGGATTGAGGTCAGGGCTTTGTGATGGTGCTGATGTCTTGAGATGTTGCTTCAATATATCCACATAATTTTCCTTCCTCATGATGCCATCTATTTTGTGAAGAGCACCAGACCCTCCTGCAGCAAAGCACCCCCACAGCATGATGCTGCCACCCCTGTGCTTCACGGTTGTGATGGTGTTTTTCGGCTTGCAAGCCCGCCCCTTTTTCCTCCAAACATACCGATGGTCATTATGGCCAAACAATTCTATTTTTGTTTCATCAGACCAGAGGACATTTCTACAAAATGTACGAACTTTGCCCCATGTGCAATTGCAAACCGTAGTCTGGCTTTTTTGTGGCGGTTTTGGAGCAGTGGCTTCTTCCTTGCTGAGTGGCCTTTCAGTGACCTTTCAGGTTATGTCGATATAGGACTAATTTTACTGTGGATATAGATACTTTTGTACCTGTTTCCTCCAGCATCTTCACAAGGTCCATTGCAGTGTCTGAATCTTGGCTTAGGAAGCACCAAAAACTCTGAAATGTCCATCCCCAACTACAACATTTTCTGTCTAGATAGAACTGCCAAAGGGGACAGAGTTGCAATCTACTGTAGAGATAGCCTGCAGAGCTCTATCATACTATCCAGGTCTGTGCCCAAACAGTTTAAGCTTCTACTTCTAAAAATCCACCTCTCCAGAAATAAGTCTATCACTGTTGCCGCTTGCTACAGACCCCCCTCAGCCCCCAGCTGTGCTCTGGACACCATATGTGAATTGATTGCCCCCCATTTATCCTCAGAGTTCGTACTGCTTGGTGACCTAAACTGGGATATGCTTAACACCCCGGCCATCCTACAATCCAAACTAGATGCCCGCAATCTCACACAAATAATCAAGGAACCTACCAGGTACAACAGTAAATCCGTAAACATGGGCACCCTCATAGATATCATCCTGACTAATATACCCTCTAAATACACCTCCGCTGTCTTCAACCAGGATTTCAGCGATCACTGCCTCATTGCCTGCGTCCGTAATGGGTCCACGGTCAAACGACCACCCCTCATCACTGTCAAACGCTCCCTAAAACACTTCAGCGAGCAGGCCTTTCTAATTGACCTTGCCCGGGTATCCTGGATGGATATTGACCTCATTCCGTCAGTAGAGGATGCCTGGTTGTTCTTTATAAGTGCTTTCCTCTCCATCTTAAATAAGCATGCCCCATTCAAAAATGTTGAACTAAGAACAGATATAGCCCCTGGTTCACCCCAGACTTGACTGCCCTTGACCAGCACAAAAACATCCTGTGGCGTACTACATTAGCATCGAACAGCCCCCGCGATATGCAAGTTTTCAGGGAAGTCAGGAACCAATATACACAATCAGTTAGGATCTCTCTCTCTCTCTCTCTCTCTCTCTCTCTCTCTCTCTCTCTCTCTCTCTCTCTCTCTCTCTCTCTCTCTCTCTCTCTCTCTCTCTCTCCCCCTTTGTTTGTTAGTTCAGTTCTCTACCCTCCTACATATCCCTCTGCCTGCACCCTCTGTACTCCTCTCTCTCTCTGCCCTCTACATATCCCTCTGCCTGCACCCTCTGTACTCCTCTCTCTCTCTGCCCTCCTATATATTCCTCTGCCTCCACCCTCTGTATATCTGTCTCTCTCTGCCATCTGGTTACGCTCAAAGTGATTGGAAGAGTCAGAAACAAGATTTCTTTCACAGAGCAATTTAAGACATTCAGAACCACTGATGTCTTTTTTAGTGACAGTTCACTCCTACGGTAGGCTACGGGTGGGTGACGAATCCAAATCGAATTTCAAAGCTTCAGACCTCAGAGTCCACCCAACAGAGCTGGCTCTACGGGGTGAAAAAGCTGGGCATGGACCCCCCAAATATAATTTTTGCCCCCCAGTTTTGTTTTCTTGTCGTGATGTGTTGCTGCCAAGCTATGTTGTTGTCTTAGGTCTTTCTTTATGCAGTGCTGTGGTGTCTCTCTTGTCGTGATGTGTATTTTGTTCTACTGTTTTATTTTTTATCCCAGCCCCCGTCCCCGCAAGAAGCCTTTTGCCTCTTAGTAGGCCTTCATTATTTTATTTAAAGAGGCAAGTCAGTTAAGAACAAATTCTTATTTACAAATTATTTTATTTATTTTATTTCACCTTTATTTAACCAGGTAAGCCAGTTGAGAACACATTCTCATTTACAACTGCGACCTGGCCAAAATAAAGCAAAGCAGTGTGATAAAAACAACAACACAGAGTTACATATGGGGTAAAACAAAACATACAGTCAATAACACAATAGAAAATCTATATACAGTGTGTGCAAATGTAACAAGTTATGGAGGTAAGGCAATAAATAGGCTATAGTGCAAAACAATTACAATTTAGTATTAACACTGGAGTGATAGATGTGCAGAAGAAGATGTGCAAATAGAGATACTGGGGTGCAAATAAGCAAAATACAGTGGGGGAAAAAAGTATTTAGTCAGCCACCAATTGTGCAAGTTCGCCCACTTAAAAAGATGAGAGAGGCCTGTAATTTTCATCATAGGTACACGTCAACTATGACAGACAAATTGAGATTTTTTTTCCCAGAAAATCACATTGTAGGATTTTTAATGAATTTATTTGCAAATTATGGTGGAAAATAAGTATTTGGTCACCTACAAACAAGCAAGATTTCTGGCTCTCACAGACCTGTAACTTCTTCTTTAAGAGGCTCCTCTGTCCTCCACTCGTTACCTGTATTAATGGCACCTGTTTGAACTTGTTATCAGTATAAAAGACACCTGTCCACAACCTCAAACAGTCACACTCCAAACTCCACTATGGCCAAGACCAAAGAGCTGTCAAAGGACACCAGAAACAAATTTGTAGACCTGCACCAGGCTGGGAAGACTGAATCTGCAATAGGTAAGCAGCTTGGTTTGAAGAAATCAACTGTGGGAGCAATTATTAGGAAATGGAAGACATACAAGACCACTGATAATCTCCCTCGATCTGGGGCTCCACGCAAGATCTCACCCCGTGGGGTGAGCAAAAATCCCAGAACCACACGGGGGGACCTAGTGAATGACCTGCAGAGAGCTGGGACCAAAGTAACAAAGCCTACCATCAGTAACACACTACGCCACCAGGGACTCAAATCCTGCAGTGCCAAACGTGTCCCCCTGCTTAAGCCAGTACATGTCCAGGCCCATCTGAAGTTTGCTAGAGTGCATTTGGATGATCCAGAAGAGGATTGGGAGAATGTCATATGGTCAGATGAAACCAAAATAGAACTTTTTTGGTAAAAACTCAACTCGTCGTGTTTGGAGGTCAAAGAATGCTGAGTTGCATCCAAAGAACACCATACCTACTGTGAAGCATGGGGGTGGAAACATCATGCTTTGGGGCTGTTTTTCTACAAAGGGACCAGGACGACTGATCCGTGTAAAGGAAAGAATGAATGGGGCCATGTATCGTGAGATTTTTGAGTGAAAACCTCCTTCCATCAGCAAGGGCATTGAAGATGAAACGTGGCTGGGTCTTTCAGCATGACAATGATCCCAAACACACCGCCCGGGCAACGAAGGAGTGGCTTCGTAAGAAGCATTTCAAGGTCCTGGAGTGGCCTAGCCAGTCTCCAGATCTCAACCCCATAGAAAATCTTTGGAGGGAGTTGAAAGTCTGTGTTGCCCGGCGACAGCCCCAAAACATCACTGCTCTAGAGGAGATCTGCATGGAGGAATGGGCCAAAATACCAGCAACAGTGTGTGAAAACCTTGTGAAGACTTACAGAAAACGTTTGACCTGTGTCATTGCCAACAAAGGGTATATAACAAAGTATTGAGAAACTTTTGTTATTGACCAAATACTTATTTTCCACCATAATTTGCAAATAAATTCATAAAAAATCCTACAATGTGATTTTCCGGAAAAACAAATCTCATTTTGTCTGTCATAGTTGATGTGTACCTATGATGAAAATTACAGGCCTCTCTCATCTTTTTAAGTGGGAGAACTTGCACAATTGGTGGCTGACTAAATACTTTTTCCCCCCACTGTAAATAACAATATGGGGATGAGGTAGTTGAGTGGGCTAATTACAGATGGGCTGTGTACAGGTGCAGTGATCGGTAAGCTGCTCTGACAACTGATGCTTAAAGTTAGTGAGGGAGATAAGAGTCTCCAGCTTCAGAGATTTTTGCAGTTCGTTCCAATCATTAGCAGCAGAGAACTGGAAGGAATGGCGGCCAAAGGAGGTGTTGGCTTTGGGGATATCCAGTGAGATATACCTGCTGGAGCGCATACTACGGGTGGGTGTTGCTATGGTGACCAATGAGCTAAGATAAGGCAGGGATTTGCCTAGCAGTGATTAATAGATGACCTGGAGCCAGTGGGTTTGGTGACGAATATGTAGTGAGGACCAGCCAATGAGAGCGTACAGGTCACAATGGTGGGTAGTATATGGGGCTTTGGTGACAAAACGGATGGCACTGTGATAGACTACATCCAATTTGCTGAGTAGAGTGTTGAAGGCTATTTTGTAAATGACATCGCCAATGAAGTCAAGGATCGGTAGGATAGTCAGTTTTACGAGGGCATGTTTGGCAGCATGAGTGAAGGAGGCTTTGTTGCGAAATAGGAAGCCGATTCTAGATTTAACTTTGGATTGGAGATGCTTAATGTGAGTCTGGAAGGAGAGTTTACAGTCTAATCAGACACCTAGGTATTTGTAGTTGTCCACATATTCTAAGTCAGACCCGCCGAGAGTAGTGATTCTAGTCGGGCAGGCGGGTGCAAGCAGCGTTCGTTTGAAGAGCATGCATTTAGTTTTACTAGCGTTTAAGAGCAGTTGGAGGCTACAGAAGGAGTGTTGTATGGCATTGAAGCTCATTTAGAGGTTTGTTAATATAGTGTCTAATGAATGGCCAGATGTATACAAAATGTTGTCGTCTGCGTAGAGGTGGATCTGAGAGTCACCAGCAGCAAGAGCGACATCATTGATATAAACAGAGAATAGAGTCGGCCCGAGAATTGAACCCTGTGGCACCCCCATAGAGACAGCCAGAGGTCTAGACAACAGGCCCTCCGATTTGACACATTGAACTCTATCTGAGAAGTAGTTGGTGAACCAGGCGAGGCAGTCATTTGAGAAACCAAGGCTATTTAGTCTGCCAATAAGAATGCGGTGATTGACAGAGTCGAAAGCCTTGGCCAGGTCGATGAAGACAGCTGCACAGTAGTCTTTTATCAATCGCGGTTATAATATCGTTTAGGACCTTTAACGTGGCTGAGGTGCACCCATGACCAGCTCGGAAACCAGATTGTATAGCGGAGAAGGTACGGTGGGATTCGAAATGGAAGGTGATCTGTTTGTTAACTTGGCTTTCAAGTTAACAAACAGGTTAGGGGGGGCAGAGCTGGTGGCCGGAGTAGCAGGTGGAAAGGTGTGTGAGATTGGTTTGCCAGGTGGAAAGCATGGCCAGCCGTAGCAAAATGCTTATTGAAATTCTCGATTATCGTAGATTTATCGATGGTGACAGTTTTTCCTAGCCTCAGTGCAGTGGGCAGCAGGGAGGAGCACTTTTTGGAGTTAGTGCTACAGGATGCAAAATTCTGTTTGAAAAAGCTAGCAAATGGATATATAGGAGGGTAGAGAGAGAGAGAGGAATACAAAGGGTGCAGGCAGAGGGATATATAGAGGGCAGAGAGAGAGAGGAGTACAGAGGGTGCAGGCAGTGGGATATGTAGAGGGCAGAGAACTGACCTAACAAACAAAGGGGGAGAGAGAGAGAGAGAGAGAGAGAGAGAGAGAGAGAGAGAGAGAGAGAGAGAGAGAGAGAGAGAGAGAGAGAGAGAGAGAGAGAGAGAGAGAGAGAGAGAGAGAGACCGAAAACAAAGATAGGAATAGAGAAAGACCAAGCAGAAGAGGCTTTTATTCTCATCTGAGAACAATCATCCATTGAAAAATCACATCATTTGAGTCATTTATCAGACGGTCTTACCCAGAGTGACTTACAGCACAGTAGTTCATGCATTCATTTTCTTACTTTTTCATACTTGGTCCCCCGTGGGAATCTAACCCACAACCCTGGCACTGCAAGCACCACGCTCTACCAACTGGGCCACACCGGACATCAATCAACAGCCATCACTACAGTGGGGAGAACAAGTATTTGATACACTGCCGATTTTGCAGGTTTTCCTACTTACAAAGCATGTAGAGGTCTGTAATTTTTATCATAGGTAAACTTCAACTGTGAGAGACGGAAAAAAATTCCAGAAAATCACATTGTATGATTTTTAAGTAATTAATTTGCATTTTATTGCATGACATAAGTATTTGATACATCAGAAAAGCAGAACTTAATATTTGGTACAGAGATCATACGTTTCCTGTAGGTCTTGATCTAGTTTGCACACACTGCAGGAGGGATTTTGGCACACTCCTCCATACAGACCTTCTCCAGATCCTTCAGGTTTCGGGGCTGTCGCTGGGCAATATGGACTTTCAGCTCCCTCCAAAGATGTTCTATTGGGTTCAGGTCTGGAGACTGGCTAGGCCACTCCAGGACCTTGAGATGCTTCTTACGGAGCCACTCCTTAGTTGCCCTGGCTGTGTGTTTCGGGTCATTGTCATGTTGGAAGACCCAGCCACGTCCCATCTTCAATGCTCTTACTGAGGGAAGGAGGTTGTTGGCCAAGATCTCACGATACATGGCCCCATCCATCCTCCCCTCAATACGGTGCAGTCGTCCTGTCCCCTTTGCAGAAAAGCATCCCCAAAGAATGATGTTTCCACCTCCATGCTTCACGGTTGGGATGGTGTTCTTGGGGTTGTACTCATCCTTCTTCTTCCTCCAAACACGGCGAGTGGAGTTTAGACCAAAAAGCTCTATTTTTGTCTCATCAGACCACATGACCTTCTCCCATTCCTCCTCTGGATCATCCAGTGATCATTGGCAAACTTCAGACGGGCCTGGACATGCGCTGGCTTGAGCAGGGGGACCTTGCGTGCGCTGCAGGATTTTAATCCCATGACGGCGTAGTGTGTTACTAATGGTTTTCTTTGAGACTGTGGTCCCAGCTCTCTTCAGGTCATTGACCAGGTCCTGCCGTGTAGTTTTGGGCTGATCCCTCACCTTCCTCATGATCATTGATGCCCCACGAGGTGAGATCTTGCATGGAGCCCCAGACCGAGGGTGATTGACCGTCATCTTGAACTTCTTCAATTTTCTAATAATTGCGCCAACAGTTGTTGCCTTCTCACCAAGCTGCTTGCCTATTGTCCTGTAGCCCATCCCAGCCTTGTGCAGGTCTACAATTTTATCCCTGACGTCCTTACACAGCTCTCTGGTCTTGGCCATTGTGGAGAGGTTGGAGTCTGTTTGATTGAGTGTGTGGACAGGTGTCTTTTATACAGGTAACGAGTTCAAACAGGTGCAGTTAATACAGGTAATGAGTGGAGAACAGGAGGGCTTCTTAAAGAAAAACTAAAAGGCCTGTGAGAGACGGAATTCTTACTGGTTGGTAGGTGATCAAATACTTATGTCATGCAATAAAATGCAAATTAATTACTTAAAAATCATACAATGTGATTTTCTGGATTTCTTTTTTAGATTCCGTCTCTCACAGTTGAAGTGTACCTATGATAAAAATTACAGACCTCTACATGCTTTGTAAGTAGGAAAACCTGCAAAATCGGCAGTGTATCAAATACTTGTTCTCCCCACTGTATACGCAGTGTGACCCAGCACACCCCCTCAAAAACCCTGTCACTAACAATGACCCAGCACACAGCCCTGTCACTACCCAATGACCCAGCACACAGCCCTGTCACTACCCAATGACCCAGCACACAGCCATGTCACTACACAATGACCCAGCACACAGCCCTGTTACTAACAATGACACAGCACACAGCCCTGTCACTACCCAATGACCCAGCACACAGCCCTGTCACTACCCAATGACCCAGCACACAGCCATGTCACTACCCAATGACCCAGCACACAGCCCTGTTACTAACAATGACACAGCACACAGCCCTGTCACTACCCAATGACCCAGCACACAGCCCTGTCACTACCCAATGACCCAGCACACAGCCCTGTCACTACCCAATGACCCAGCACACAGCCCTGTCACTACCCAATGACCCAGCACACAGCCCTGTCACTACCCAATGACCCAGCACACAGCCCTGTCACTACCCAATGACCCAGCACACAGCCCTGTCACTACCCAATGACCCAGCACACAGCCCTGTCACTACCCAATGACCTAGGTCGTTATCAATAAATCGTCACAATAAGGTGCAGAACATTCGATTTGCCTGCTTGGGGAAAAGAAGACCCCAAGCTTCGCTTAAAACATTGACAACTGCTTGCCAGTTTCAAGAGATTGTTAAATAAATGTTAACTCTTTGGTTGTAATATCATCACCTCTTGAAGAGCACAGTCAGAACTAAACATTTTCGATTAAACATTTTGTATTTGTCAATAGTTTTAGTGGGGCTGGGGGTCTCATTGCCCCACAGCAGCCAAATTGAACGCTCTACACCGTATTGTGACATTTTATTTATAACTACCTAGTGTTCCATCATTCCAATGACCCTCTAGTGTTCCATCATTCCAATGACCCTCTAGTGTTCCATCATTCCAATGACCCTCTAGTGTTCCATCATTCCAATGACCCTCTAGTGTTCCATCATTCCAATGACCCTCTAGTGTTCCATCATTCCAATGACCCTCTAGTGTTCCATCATTCCAATGACCCTCTAGTGTTCCATCATTCCAATGACCCTCTAGTGTTCCATCATTCCAATGACCCTCTAGTGTTCCATCATTCCAAGACCCTCTAGTGTTCCATCATTCCAATGACCCTCTAGTGTTCCATCATTCCAATGACCCTCTAGTGTTCCATCATTCCAATGACCCTCTAGTGTTCCATCATTCCAATGACCCTCTAGTGTTCCATCATTCCAATGACCCTCTAGTGTTCCATCATTCCAATGACCCTCTAGTGTTCCATCATTCCAATGACCCTCTAGTGTTCCATCATTCCAATGACCCTCTAGTGTTCCATCATTCCAATGACCCTCTAGTGTTCCATCATTCCAATGACCCTCTAGTGTTCCATCATTCCAATGACCCTCTAGTGTTCCATCATTCCAATGACCCTCTAGTGTTCCATCATTCCAATGACCCTCTAGTGTTCCATCATTCCAAGACCCTCTAGGGTTCCATCATTCCAATGACCCTCTAGTGTTCCATCATTCCAATGACCCTCTAGTGTTCCATCATTCCAATGACCCTCTAGTGTTCCATCATTCCAATGACCCTCTAGTGTTCCATCATTCCAATGACCCTCTAGTGTTCCATCATTCCAATGACCCTCTAGTGTTCCATCATTCCAATGACCCTCTAGTGTTCTATCATTCCAATGACCCTCTAGTGTTCCATCATTCCAATGACCCTCTAGTGTTCCATCATTCCAATGACCCTCTAGTGTTCTATCATTCCAATGACCCTCTAGGGTTCCATCATTCCAATGACCCTCTAGTGTTCCATCATTCCAATGACCCTCTAGTGTTCCATCATTCCAATGACCCTCTAGTGTTCCATCATTCCAATGACCCTCTAGTGTTCCATCATTCCAATGACCCTCTAGTGTTCCATCATTCCAATGACCCTCTAGTGTTCCATCATTCCAATGACCCTCTAGTGTTCCATCATTCCAATGACCCTCTAGTGTTCCATCATTCCAATGACCCTCTAGTGTTCCATCATTCCAAGACCCTCTAGTGTTCCATCATTCCAATGACCCTCTAGTGTTCCATCATTCCAATGACCCTCTAGTGTTCCATCATTCCAATGACCCTCTAGTGTTCCATCATTCCAATGACCCTCTAGTGTTCCATCATTCCAATGACCCTCTAGTGTTCCATCATTCCAATGACCCTCTAGTGTTCCATCATTCCAATGACCCTCTAGTGTTCCATCATTCCAATGACCCTCTAGTGTTCCATCATTCCAATGACCCTCTAGTGTTCCATCATTCCAATGACCCTCTAGTGTTCTATCATTCCAAGACCCTCTAGGGTTCCATCATTCCAATGACCCTCTAGTGTTCCATCATTCCAATGACCCTCTAGTGTTCCATCATTCCAATGACCCTCTAGTGTTCCATCATTCCAATGACCCTCTAGTGTTCTATCATTCCAAGACCCTCTAGTGTTCCATCATTCCAATGACCCTCTAGTGTTCCATCATTCCAATGACCCTCTAGTGTTCCATCATTCCAATGACCCTCTAGTGTTCCATCATTCCAAGACCCTCTAGTGTTCTATCATTCCAAGACCCTCTAGTGTTCCATCATTCCAATGACCCTCTAGTGTTCCATCATTCCAATGACCCTCTAGTGTTCCATCATTCCAATGACCCTCTAGTGTTCTATCATTCCAAGACCCTCTAGTGCTCCATCATTCCAATGACCCTCTAGTGTTCCATCATTCCAATGACCCTCTAGTGTTCCATCATTCCAATGACCCTCTAGTGTTCCATCATTCCAGTTACCCTCTAGTGTTCCATCATTCCTATGACCCTACAGGGTTCAGAGTGGTGTGGGTTCAGAGTGGTGTGGGCTCAGAGTGGTGTGGGTTCAGAGTGGTGTGGGCTCAGAGTGGTGTGGGCTCAGAGTGGTGTGGGCTCAGAGTGGTGTGGGCTCAGAGTGGTGTGGGTTCAGAGTGGTGTGGGCTCAGAGTGGTGTGGGTTCAGAGTGGTGTGGGCTCAGAGTGGTGTGGGTTCAGAGTGGTGTGGATTCAGAGTGGTGTGGGTTCAGAGTGGTGTGGGCTCAGAGTGGTGTGGGTTCAGAGTGGTGTGGGTTCAGAGTGGTGTGGGTTCAGAGTGGTGTGGGCTCAGAGTGGTGTGGGTTCAGAGTGGTGTGGGCTCAGAGTGGTGTGGGTTTAGAGTGGTGTGGGCTCAGAGTGGTGTGGGTTCAGAGTGGTGTGGGCTCAGAGTGGTGTGGGTTTAGAGTGGTGTGGGCTCAGAGTGGTGTGGGTTCAGAGTGGTGTGGGCTCAGAGTGTTGATAATAACTATTCTGCGTGCGTGTGCGTGTGTTTGACTGATTCAGAGTGGGAAGAATCCCTTCCCGGGGAGATTAAAGAGCGATGTCACACTCCTTTGGGTGTTCCCATCAGAAGTGTGTGAGAACCGTGACCAGTACGAATCACAAATGTTCTAGTCTGTGATAGCAACACCAACACATTACTCAGTAGTCAGCTTTTATTACTCTATGATACCATGTCTTGATACTATTGTGGTAACGTCATTTCAACCCCATTACTGGCGTGCGTTCAACAAGGGAAATAATTTGCGAACGTTAGCTTATGTTTGCTAACACATTCCATTCGTTTTTTTTTTTGTTAATCGCGAACATTATAGCTAACTTTTGTAAACAGGGGTCATTTATCTGCTTCCTTTTCTAAGCAAGTTGTTTTAGTGTCACGCCCTGACTCTGAGGACTCTTATTTGTTGAGTCAGGGTGTGATTTTCCTTGTTGTGTTTGTTCATTGTTGTAGAATCTAGTATGTCTAGATCTATGTTGGCCGGTGTGGTTCCCAATCAGAGGCAGCTGTCGCTCGTTGTCTCTGATTGGGGACGGTACTTAGGCAGCCTATTTGGCACTAGTTAGTTGTGTGATCTTGTTCCGTGTTAAGGTATGTTGTGTTGTGCTGCCTTGGACGTTTCGTTTTGTTTGTTATTTTGTCGTTGTGTTTGATATTTAATAAACATTTACGCATATCACGCTGCGCCTTGGTCCGTCCCGTCTGTAAGCGATCGTGACATTTAGACTCCTGCATCATTAGTTTCATGTTTCAAGTTTTAATGTCACATGCACAAGTACAGTGAAATACCTTTTATTGCAAACTCAAAACCCAACAACGCAATAATCAATAACAATGTAATACTAGAAAAAAATAACACACAAGACATAAGAAGAAATATGAAGATCACAATAAGTAAGTAAGCATACTATATATAGGGCAGTTCAATACCATATATCAATGTGCAGGGATACTGGAGAGATGGAGGTACAGTTGAAGTCGAAAGTTTACATACACCTTAGTCAAATACATTTAAACTCAGTTTTTCACAATTCCTGACATTTAATCCTGGTAAAGATTCCCTGTCTTAGGTCAGTTAGGATCACTACTTTATTTTAAGAATGTGAAATGTCAGAATAATAGTAGAGAGAATTATTTATTTCAGCTTTTATTTATTTCATCACATTCCCAGTGGGTCAGAAGTTTTCATACACTCAATTAGTATTTGTTAGCATTGCCTTTAAATTGTTTAACTTGGGTCAAACATTTCGGGTAGCCTTCCACAAGCTTCCCACAATAAGTTGGGTTGATTTTGGCCCATTCCTCCTGACAGAGCTGGTGTAACTGAGTCAGGTTTGTAGGCCTCCTTGCTTGCACACGCTTTTTCAGTTCTGCCAACACATTTTCTATAGGATTGAGGTCAGGGCTTTGTGATGGCCACTCCAATACCTTGACTTTGTTGTCCTTAAGCCATTTTGCCACAACTTTGGAAGTATGCTTGGGGTCATTGTTCATTTGGAAGACTCATTTGCAACCAAGCTTTAACTTCCTGACTGATGTCTTGAGATGTTGCTTCAATATATCCACATAATTTTCCTTCCTCATGATGCCATCTATTTTGTGAAGTGCACCAGTGCCTCCTGCAGCAAAGCACCCCCACAGCATGATGCTGCCACCCCCGTGCTTCACGGTTGGGATGGTGTTCTTCGGCTTGCAAGCCCGCCCCTTTTTCCTCCAAACATAACGATGGTCATTATGGCCAAACAGTTCTTTTTTTGTTTCATCAGACCAGAGGACATTTCTACAAAAAGTATGATCTTTGTCCCAATGTGCAGTTGCAAACTGTAGTCTGGCTTTTTTATGGCGGTTTTGGAGCAGTGGCTTCTTCCTTGCTGAGTGGCCTTTCAGGTTATGTCGATATAGGACTTGTTTTACTGTGGATATAGATACTTTTGTACCTGTTTCCTCCAGTATCTTCACAAGGTCCTTTGCTGTTGTTCTGGGATTGATTTGCACTTTTCGCACGAAAGTACGTTCATCTCTAGGAGACAGAACGTGTCTCCTTCCTGAGCGGTATGACGGCTGCGTGGTCCCATGGTATTTATACTTGCGTACTATTGTTTGTACAGATGAACGTGGTACCTTCAGGCGTTTGGAAATTGCTACCAAGGATGAACCAGACTTGTGGAGGTCTACAATTAATTTTCTGAGATCTTGGCTGATTTCTTTTGATTTTCCCATGATGTCAAGCAAAGAGGCACTGAGTTTTAAGGTAGGTGTCACGCCCTGACTCAAGGGACTTGTATTTGTTGAGTCAGGGTGTGTATTTTCTGTGTTGTGTTTGGCTATGTTGATTGTCTGTTAGATTCTAGTATGTCTAGATCTATGTTGGCCTGTGTGGTTCCCAATCAGAGGCAGCTGTCGCTCGTTGTCTCTGATTGGGGACCATACTTAGGCAGCCTTTTGGCACCTGTTAGTTGTGGGATCTTGTTCCGTGTAAGGTATGTTGTTTGTATGTTACCTTGGACTTCACGTTTCGTTTCATTTGTTATTTTGTCATTGTGGTGTTTATTCTATATAAATAAACATGTACGCATATCACGCTGCGCCTTGGTCCGTCTCGTTCGTAAACGACCGTGACAGAAGATCCCACCAAAATAGGACCAAGCAGCGTGTTCAGGAGCAAATGCTGGGAATTAAACAGGAGGTTACGTTAGTAGATGTCCTCCTCGGTTGGGGGAGAATCACGGAGGAGGAGGCCGTCCGCTGCCGGAAGGCGATGAAGGAGGATGCCCAGGTAGGACAGTGCCGATGACGGAGACCCGAGAGGCAACCCCAATAATTTTTTTTTGGGGGGGGGGCACACGGTGTGGACGACGAGGCAGCAGGAGGCAGCGACAGGGCGGATCTGCAGGTTAGGAGAGGAGGCCACCAGGTTAAGGGGGCTATTGGTTCAGAGGGAGCAGAAGTTATTAGGTCAGAGGGAGGCGCTACAGGAGGCGATAAGGGAGAAGGAGAGTGTAGAGGCACGGCGAGAGGAGCTGGTTAGGCAGCAGAAGGAGCAGGGGTTTATAAAGGAACCCAGTCCCGCTCCTCGCACCAAACAAGTGGTGCGTGTCGCCAGTCCGGTCCGGCCCGTTCCTGCTCCCCGCATTAAGCCAGTGGTGCGTGTTCCCAGTACGGCCCGACCCGTTCCTGCTCCCCGCACTAAGCCAGTGGTGTGTGTTCCCAGTACGGTCCGGCCCGTTCCTGCCCCTCGCACCAAACTAGTGGTGCGCGTCGCCAGCCCGGTCCGGCCTGTTCCTGCCCCTCGCACCAAGCCAGTGGTGCGCGTCACCAGTTCGGCCCGGCCTGTTCCTGCTCCCCGCACCAGGCCAGTGATGCGCGTCGCCAGTCCGGTACGGCCCGTTCCTGCTCCCCGCACCAAGCCAGTCGTGCGTGTCGTCAGCCCGGTCCGGCCTGCTCCCCGCACCAAGCCAGTGGTGCGTGTGTCCAGTCCGGCACGGCCCGTGCCTGTTCCACTGGTGCCTGGTCCAGCTCCGGTCAGCCGCTCCACTCCGGAGCCAGAGCAGTCCGCTCCACCAGTGCCTGATCCAGCTCCGGTCAGCGGCTCCACTCCGGAGCCAGAGCAGTTCGATCCACCGTCGTCGGGTCCAGCTCCAGTCAGCGGTTCCCGTCCAGACCCAGACGTCAGCCCCTCTCCAGGTTCGGGGTCTCCCACACCAGGGTCCAGACAGGGCTTGGTACGTCGTGGGAGGAAGGAGAGGGGAAGCAGTGCGCCCGAGGTCCAGACCAGACCAGGGGCGCAACAGGGAGGTGGAGAGTAAGTGGTGGTCACGCCCGGAGCCAAATCCGCCTCCGAGGCAGAATGCCCACCCGGCCCCTACCCTGTTAGGTTTATGTGGCGCGGTCGGAGTCCGCACCTTTGGGGGGGGGGGTACTGTCACGCCCTGACTCAAGGGACTTGTATTTGTTGAGTCAGGGTGTGTATTTTCTGTGTTGTGTTTGGCTATGTTGATTGTCTGTTAGATTCTAGTATGTCTAGATCTATGTTGGCCTGTGTGGTTCCCAATCAGAGGCAGCTGTCGCTCGTTGTCTCTGATTGGGGACCATACTTAGGCAGCCTTTTGGCACCTGTTAGTTGTGGGATCTTGTTCCGTGTAAGGTATGTTGTTTGTATGTTACCTTGGACATAAATAAACATGTACGCATATCACGCTGCGCCTTGGTCCGTCTCGTTCGTAAACGACCGTGACAGTAGGCCTTGAAATACATCCACAGGTACACCTCCAATTGACTCAAATTATGTCAATTAGCCTATCAGAAGCTTCTAAAGCCATGACATCATTTTCTGGAATTTTCCAAGCTGTTTAAAGGCACAGTCAACTTAGTGTATGTAAACTTCTGAGCGACTGGAAATGTGAATTATAAGTGAAATAATCTGTCTGTAAACAGTTGTTGGAAAAATTACTGTGTCATGCACAAAGTAGATGTCCTAACCGACTTGCCAAAACTATAGTTCGTTAACAAGAAATTTGTGGAGTTTTAATGACTCCAACCTAAGTGTATGTAAACTTCAGACTTCAACTGTAGATGTCCTGGATGCCAGGGAGCTCAGTACAGTGATGTACTTTGCTGTCCGCATCACCCTCTGTAGCGCCATGCGATCGAGAGCGGTGCTGTTGCCATACCAGGCAGTGATGCAGCCAGTCAAAATGCTCTCAGTGGTACAGCTGTAGAACTTTTGAGGATTTGGGCCCATGCCAAACTTTTTCAACTTCCTGGGGGAAAGGAGCGCTGTCGCGTCTTTTTCATGACTGTGCACGTGTGTTTGGACCATTTTAAGTTTTTAATGATTTGGACACCGAGGAACTTGAAGCTCTCGACCTACTCCACTGCAGCTCCGTTGATGTGGATGGGGGCGTGCTTGCCCCCCGTAACCTGTAGTCCAGGATCAGCTCCTTGGTCTTGCTGACGTTGAGGGAGAGGTTGTTGCTCCGGCACCACACCGCCAGGTCACTGACATCCCCTCTTCTGTAGGCTGACTCATCGTCGCCGGTGATCAGGCCTACGACCGGCGTGTCGTCAGCAAACTTGATGATGGGTGTTGAAGTCGTGCGTGGCCACGCAGTCGTGGGTGAACATGGAGTATAGGAGGGGACTAAGCACACAGCCCTGTCGGGCCCATGTGTTGAGAGTCAGCGTGGCGGATGTGTAGTTGCCTACCCTCACCACCAGGGGGTGGCTCGTCAGGATGTTCAGAATCCAGTTGCAGAGGGAGGTGTTCAGACCCAGTGTCCTAAACTTGGTGACGAGCTTGAAGGGAGACAATAGTGTTGAACGCTGAGCTGCAGTCAATTAACAGCATTCTCACTTAGGTATTCCTCTTATCTAGGTGGGTGAGGGCAGTGTGGAGAGCAATTGAGATTGCTTCATCTATGGATCTGTTGGGGCGGAATGCAAATTGGAGTGGGTCTAGGGTGTCTGGGATGGTGGAGTTAATGTGTGCCATAACCAGCCTCTCAAAGCACATCATGATTACAGATGTGAGTGCTAAAAGGGTGGTAATCATTGTGGCATGAAGCCTTAGAGTTCTTGGGGACAGGAATGATGGTGGTCATCTTAAAACATGTGGGGATGACAGACTGGGACAAAGCGAGGTTGAAAATGACCGTGAATATGCCTGCCAGCTGTTCTGCACAGCATGCTCTGAGAACACGCCCTGGAATACTGTCGGGCCCCGTGGCCTTGTTGGCGTGATTAAAGACCTTTTTCACGTCGACCTCGGAGAGCGAGATCGCCCGATGTTGTTGTTGTCGTCAAAGCGTGCATGAAATGCATTGAGTTCCTCTGGTAGAGAGGCATCACTGCTGGGTCTTCCTTTGTAATCCGTAATGGACTGTAGCCCCTGCCACATGCGGCGGGCGTCGGAGCCTGTGTAATATGATTCCACCTTATTCCTATATTGTCCTTGTTGCTCGTTTGATGACTCTGCGGAGGTCGTAGCAGGACTTCCTGTCCTTGTCCCTGTCCTCGGCCATAGCGAGGTGAGCCTACCTCACCTCGCTGATCAACTCATCCTTGACCGCTGGCTATGTCCCTTCCGTCTTCAAGAGAGCGAGAGTTGCACCCCTTCTCAAAAAACCAACACTCGATCCCTCTGATGTCAACAACTACAGACCAGTATCCCTTCTTTCTTTTCTTTCCAAAACTATTGAGCGTGCCGTCTTTAGCCAACTCTCTTGCTATCTCTCTCAGAATGACCTTCTTGATCCTAACCAGTCAGGTTTCAGGACTGGTCATTCAACTGAGACTGCTCTTCTCTGTGTCACGGAGGCTCTCCGCACAGCTAAAGCTAACTCTCTCTCCTCTGCTCTTGTCCTTCTAGACCTGTCTGCTACCTTTGATACTGTGAACCATCAGATACTCCTCTCCACCCTCTCCGAGCTGGGCATCTCCGGCGCGGCTCACTCTTGGATTGCGTCCTACCTGACCGGTCGCTCCTACCAAGTGGCGTGGCGAGAAGCTGTCTCCGCACCACGTGCTCTCACCACTGGTGTCCCCCAGGGCTCAGTTCTAGGCCCTCTCCTATTCTCGCTATACACCAAGTCACTTGGCTCTGTCATATCCTCACATGGCCTCTCCTATCATTGCTACGCTGACGATACACAACTAATCTTCTCCTTTCCCCCTTCTGATAACCAGGTGGCGAATCGCATCTCTGCATGTCTGGCACACATATCAGTATGGATGACGGATCACCACCTCAAGCTGAACCTTGGCAAGACGGAGCTGCTCTTCCTCCCGGGGAAGGACTGCCCGTTCCATGATCTCGCCATCACGGTTGACAACTCCGTTGTGTCCTCCTCCCAGAGTGCGAAGAGCCTTGGCGTGACCCTGGACAATACCCTGTCGTTCTCCGCTAACATCAAGGCGGTGACCCGATCCTGCAGGTTCATGCTCTACATCATTCAGAGAGTACAACCCTGCCTTACACAGGAAGCGGCACAGGTCCTAATCCAGGCACTTGTCATCTCCCGTCTGGATTACTGCAACTCGCTGTTGGCTGGGCTCCCTGCCTGTGCCATTAAACCCCTACAACTCATCCAGAATGCCGCAGCCCGTCTGGTGTTCAACCTTCCCAAGTTCTCTCACGTCACCCCGCTCCTCCACACACTCCACTGGCTTCCAGTTGAAGCTCGCATCTGTTACAAGACCATGGTGCTTGCCTATGGAGCTGTGAGGGGAACGGCACCTCCGTACCTTCAGGCTCTGATCAGTCCCTACACCCAAACGAGGGCATTGCGTTCATCCACCTCTGGCCTGCTGGCTCCCCTTCCTCTGCGGAAG
>NC_059221.1:42850800-42870800 GCF_020615455.1 Coregonus clupeaformis
TGAGCCTCCTACACATTTCTGTATATTACCACTACCTTTTTAAAACCATGTCTATCTCTATTTCTCAAACACAATTCAACACAATCACAATTAATTGTTAGCAACTTGTAACACAGGCTTTACTCCTAACAAACACTTTGTACTTTTCTTTTAACACTTTTAACATTGTCCCTGTTGTTAACTCATATTTACATTTACATTTACGTCATTTAGCAGACGCTCTTATCCAGAGCAACTTTTTATTTCTTTTTATCTTTTATCTTTTTTTTGGGGGGGGGGTGGGTTGGGGTAAGGGGGGGGTAGAATGATTACTTTATCCTATCCCAGGTATTCCTTAAAGAGGTGGGGTTTCAAATGTCTCTGGAAGGTGATGAGTGACTCCGCTGTCCTGGCGTCGTGAGGGAGCTTGTTCCACCATTGGGGTGCCAGAGCAGCGAACAGTTTTGACTGGGCTGAGCGGGAACTATGCTTCCGCAGAGGTAGGGGAGCCAGCAGGCCAGAGGTGGATGAACGCAATGCCTTCGTTTGGGTGTAGGGACTGATCATAGCCTGAAGGTACGGAGGTGCCGTTCCCCTCACAGCTCCGTAGGCAAGCACCATGGTCTTGTAGCAGATGCGAGCTTCAACTGGAAGCCAGTGGAGTGTGCGGAGGAGCGGGGTGACGTGAGAGAACTTGGGAAGGTTGAACACCAGACGGGCTGCGGCATTCTGGATGAGTTGTAGGGGTTTAATGGCACAGGCAGGGAGCCCAGCCAACAGCGAGTTGCAGTAATCCAGACGGGAGATGACAAGTGCCTGGATTAGGACCTGTGCCGCTTCCTGTGTAAGGCAGGGTCGTACTCTCCGAATGTTGTAGAGCATGAACCTACAGGATCGGGTCACCGGCTTGATGTTAGCGGAGAACGACAGGGTGTTGTCCAGGGTCACGCCAACGCTCTTCGCACTCTGGGAGGAGGACACAACGTTGTCAACCGTGATGGCGAGATCATGGAACAGGCAGTCCTTCCCCGGGAGGAAGAGCAGCTCTGTCTTGCCAAGGTTCAGCTTGAGGTGGTGATCCGTCATCCATACTGATATGTCTGCCAGAAATTACATTTACATTTTAGTCATTTAGCAGACGCTCTTATCCAGAGCGACTTACAGTTAGTGAATACATATTTTTTTATACTGGCCCCCCGTGGGAATCGAACCCACAACCCTGGCGTTGCAAACGCCATGCTCTATCAACTGAGCTACATCCCTGCCGGCCATTCCCTCCCCTACCCTGGACGACGCTGGGCCAATTGTGCGCCGCCCATGAGTCTCCCGGTCGCGGCCGGCTGCGACAGAGCCTGGATTCGAACCAGGATCTCTAGTGGCACAGTTAGCACTGCGATGCAATGCCTTAGACCCCTGCGCCACTCAGGAGTGACATGCAGAGATGCGATTCGCCACCTGGTTATCAGAGGGGGGAAAGGAGAAGATTAGTTGTGTGTCGTCAGCGTAGCAGTGATAGGAGAGGCCATGTGAGGATATGACAGAGCCAAGTGACTTGGTGTATTGCGAGAATAGGAGAGGGCCTAGAACTGAGCCCTGGGGGACACCAGTGGTGAGAGCACGTGGTGCGGAGACAGCTTCTCGCCACGCCACTTGGTAGGAGCGACCGGTCAGGTAGGACGCAATCCAAGAGTGAGCCGCGCCGGAGATGCCCAGCTCGGAGAGGGTGGAGAGGAGGATCTGATGGTTCACAGTATCAAAGGCAGCAGACAGGTCTAGAAGGACAAGAGCAGAGGAGAGAGAGTTCGCTTTAGCAGGAAGGAGAGCCTCCGTGACACAGAGAAGAGCAGTCTCAGTTGAATGACCAGTCTTGAAACCTGACTGGTTTGGATCAAGAAGGTCATTCAGAGAGAGATAGCAAGAGAGTTGGCTAAAGACGGCACGCTCAATAGTTTTGGAGAGAAAAGAAAGAAGGGATACTGGTCTGTAGTTGTTGACATCAGAGGGATCGAGTGTTGATTTTTTGAGAAGGGGTGCAACTCTCGCTCTCTTGAAGACGGAAGGGACATAGCCAGTGGTCAAGGATGAGTTGATCAGCGAGGTGAGGTAAGGGAGAAGGTCACCGGAGATGGTCTGGAGAAGAGAGGAGGGGATAGGGTCAAGCGGGCAGGTTGTTGGGCAGCCTGCCGTCACAAGTCGCAATATTTTATCTGGAGAGAGAGGGGAGAAAGAAGTCATAGCATAGGGTAGGGCAGTGTGAGCAGGACCAGCAGTGTCATTTGACTTAACAAACGAGGATCGGATGTCGTCAACCTTCTTTTCAAAATGGTTGACGAAGTCATCCACAGAGAGGGAGGAGGGGGGGGAGGAGGATTCAGCAGGGAGGAGAATGTGGCAAAGAGCTTCCTAGGGTTAGAGGCAGATGCTTGGAATTTAGAGTGGTAGAAAGTGGTCTTAGCAGCAGAAACAGATGAAGAAAATTTAGAGAGGAGGGAGTGAAAAGATGCCAGGTCCGCAGGGAGTCTAGTTTTCTTCCATTTCCGCTCAGCTGCCCGGAGCTCTGTTCTGTGAGCTCGCAATGAGTCATCAAGCCACGGAGCTGGAGGGGAGGACCGAGCCGGCCGGGAGGATAGGGGACATAGAGAGTCAAAGGATGCAGAAAGGGAGGAGAGGAGGGTTGAGGAGGCAGAATCAGGAGATTGAAGGGAGAAGGATTGAGCAGAGGGAAGAGATGATAGGATGGAAGAGGAGAGAGTAGCGGGAGAGAGAGAGCGAAGGTTGGGACGGCGCATTACCATCTGTGTAGGGGCAGAGTGAGTAGTGTTGGAGGAGAGGGAGAGAGAAAAGGATACAAAGTAGTGGTCGGAGACATGGAGGGGAGTTGCAGTGAGATTAGTAGAACAACAGCATCTAGTAAAGATGAGGTCAAGCGTATTGCCTGCCTTGTGAGTAGGGGGGGATGGTGAGAGGGTGAGGTCAAAAGAGGAGAGGAGTGGAAAGAAGGAGGCAGAGAGAAATGAGTCAAATGTAGACGTAGGGAGGTTGAAATCCCCCAGAACTGTGAGGGGTGAGCCATCCTCAGGAAAGGAACTTATAATAATAATAATAATAATAATAATAATAACTTATCAAGGTGTCAAGCTCATTGATGAACTCTCCAAGGGAACCTGGAGGGCGATAGATGACAAGGATATTAAGCTTAAATGGGCTAGTGACTGTGACAGCATGGAATTCAAATGAGGAGATAGACAGATGGGTCAGGGGAAAAATTGAGAATGTCCACTTGGGAGAGATGAAGATTCCTGTGCCACCACCCCGCTGACCAGATGCTCTCGGGGTATGCGAGAACACATGGTCAGACGAGGAGAGAGCAGTAGGAGTAGCAGTGTTTTCAGTGGTAATCCATGTTTCCGTCAGCTCCAAGAAGTCGAGGGACTGGAGGGTAGCATAGGCTGAGATGAACTCTGCCTTGTTGGCAGCAGAACGGCAGTTCCAGAGGCTGCCTGAGACCTGGAACTCCACGTGGGTCGTGCGTGCAGGGACCACCAGGTTAGAGAGGCAGCAGCCACGCGGTGTGAGGCGTTTGTGTAGCCTGTGCGGAGAGGAGAGAACAGGGATAGGCAGAGGCATAGTTGACAGGCTGCAGCAGATGGCTACAATAATGCAGAGGAGATCGGAATGAAATTAAGTAAACATCTGGGAAAGGAGAGAGCGGGGCCTCCCTCACCACAACTCCCAAATATAACTCTCCCAACTTCCACCTCAGAAACTATAATTGTTGTAAACTACAGCGGTTCAATGTTTTCTAGGAATAGACTAACTTTTTTTTTTTTTCGGGGGGATGGATCAGCTTAATATTGCAGATAGATTGTATCTTCTATCAATGTAATTGTCTGCATCACTTCCAATCCCCCATGTTTTTTTTTATTTTTTATATATATATTCCCCTTTATTACTTTTCAACCCCACCATCCTTTCCCTACTTGGAGTAAATTAGTGAACAACAACGCCCAGGCCTCTACTTCCGGTCTATACTTACTATCTACACCTTATAGACAGAGTTAATTTTACAATAATTCTATATCTATCTATATATATACATATATATATATACATATATACATACATACATACATACATACACATATACATATATACATATATATATATATACACATATACATATATACACATATATACACACATACTTATTTTTTTGCTCCTAAACTTCTTCTACTCTCAACCTCTCCGATCATTTTCATGATGTCCATCCGGTTTGCTTCTAAATGCCATATCTTTCTAACTGTGCTCTTTCCCAAAAGCTCCCAACATACAACCTATATACTTATTATGGACACAGTATGCTTACATTATTAGCTATCTTTGTTATTATTTGTTGTTATTTGTTATTAGTCCCATCCTTCAACTCTATTCAATACCTCCCATCTATCTCTTAACACCATCCATATAGGATTTCTATTTGCCATATATATTTCAACCATACTGTGATGTTTTACAAAAGTTCTGAACCTTTCTATTCTCATTGCTTCTACAGATTGTGAATTAAAAATAAACATTTTTGCTAAAAGTATTATTATATTATTGATTGATTGACTATGACTTTTCAGATCACCCAGTAATGCTATCTGCAAGGTTAGTTCCAGGTAAATATTGCAATCCTTTAGCCATTCCTGGACCTGTGTCCAAAAACAAGCTACAAATGGACAGAACCAAAACAAATGATCTAATGATTCTATCTCTTCACAGCAAAATCTGCAGAGCTGGGAAGATTGTATCCCCCATATAAATAACATTCTATTGGTAGCAAGAATTTTATATAATAATTTAAATTGAAAGATTCTAATTTTTGAATCCGGTGTCGTTTTGCGTGTCAGTTCATAAACACTATGCCATGGGATCGGTACGTCAAAGATCTCTTCCCAAGACTAACTTAGTTTATTCAGCTAGCTAACTAGGTGCAGTATTATTCCGTGAAAATCATCCGGGCACATATCTCAGCGATAATGGGGCGGCAGGTAGCTTAGTGGTTAAGAGCGTTGTGCCAGTAACCGAAAGGTCTCTGGTTCTAATCCCTTAGCCAACTAGGTATAAAATCTGTTGATGTGCCCTTGAGCAAGGCACTTAACCCTAATAGCTCCTCTAAGTCGCTCTGGATAAGAGCGTCTGCTAAATGACTAATTAATTAATTACAATGCTTTGCATTACGACTGGGAAGAAAACGCTTCAATTTGCTCCACTTGCCATTGGCTATAGGCAAACATGTAGACTATAGTAGCTAGGTTTAGGAACTCATATTGTATAGAGACCCCCAACTGATGGATATAACATTCTTTGTTTTAGATACATGCGTCATGTCCCGTGTAGCTCAGTTGGTAGAGTGTGGCGTTTGCAACACCAGGGTTGTGGGTTTGTTTCCCACGGGGGACCAGTATGAAAAAAAATGTATGTATGCGCTCACTAACTGTAAGTCGCTCTGGATAATAGCGTCTGCTAAATTACTAAAAAAATGAAACCTCTAACACAATGAATTCATTTGACTTCATGAAAATAATTTGCTCACCACTTTTTTTCATGAAATGATGACATCTTCCTAAATATTTGGTAAAATTATACATTTTGTGAATGGCTTCCTAGAAGCACGGGTGGCTCCACTTACCCCTTTACTCAACTCACCCCACTCTCCCCTAAATTGATTGCAGCTGAATAGTCTCAATCAGTAACTATTAAGAGAAACGATGGGTGATTCCCAAATGGCCCCCTATAACCAGTAGATAGATTGTTATGGTTCGATGGGTTGTTGGTGAAACATTGCTGAGAACCCATCATTTCCTGCCCTTTTTTGACTCCCTTTAGGGACCATGGGTGAAAGCAAAACTTTGCAACATCCAATAAATGTTTGGGTAGCTCTATTTGAATAGTCAACTTCTCCTTCGGGGGGTTCCACTGCTTTTCGGAAATGGCATTGGCCAATGCCCTACCTTCATATCCTATAGCTTTGATATAGCTGGCGCTTTTATCCCAAGTGACAACAGTGAGTCCATACCTTTTAGCATGTGACCCCAGTGGGGATCCAACCCACAACTATGGTGTTGCTAGTGACATGTATCATTACGAACCTGCACAGTAGCTTTGAAGTTCATGCTTTCTCCTCTCCTCTCATCTCCTCCCCTCTCCTCTCCTCCCATCATTCCCCTCCCATCTCCTCCCCACCCCTCTCCTCCCCTCTCCTCTCCAAAAATTGAGCTTTTTGGCCATCAAGGAAAACGCTATGTCTGGCGCAAACCCAACACCTCTCATCACCCCGAGAACACCTATCCCCAGAGTGAAGCATGGTGGTGGCATTATCATGCTGCGGGGATGTTTTTCATAGGCAGGGACTGGGAAACTGGTCAGAATTTAAGGAATGATGGATGGCGCTAAATACAGGGAAATTCTTGAGGGAAACCTGTTTCAGTCTTCCAGATATTTGAGACTGGGATGGAGGCTCACCTTCCAGCAGGACAATGACCCTAAGCATACTGCTAAAGTAAAACTCGAGTGGTTTAAGGGGAAACATTTAAATGTCTTGGAATGGCCTAGTCAAAGCCCAGACCTCAATCCAATTGAGAATCTGTGGTATGACTTAAAGATTGCTGTACACCAGCGTTACCCATCCAACTTGAAGGAGCTGGAGCAGTTTTTCCTTCAAGAATGGGCAAAAATCCCAGTGGCTAGATGTGCCAAGCTTATAGAGACATACCCCAAGAGACTTGCAGCTGTAATTGCTGCAAAAGGTGGCTCTACAAAGTATTGACTTTTGGGGGGGTGAATAGTTATGCACGCTCAAGTTTTCTGTTTTTTTGTCTTATTTCTTGTTTGTTTCACCCCAAAAATTATTTTGCATCTTCAAAGTGGTAGGCATGTTGTGTAAATCAAATGATACAAACCCCCCCAAAAATCTATTTTAATTCCAGGTTGTAAGGCAACAAATTAGGAAAAATGCCAAATGGGGTGAATACTGATGCTGCAGTGCGCTTTCCTGCCTGCCTTTCTACTTGCCTGCCTGCAAGTTCAAGTTTCAAGTTTTATTAGTCATATGTAATACATATGGTATACACCGTCCAACAACTTGCAGGTTCCTTCTGGACAATGCAACAACAACGAGAAATAATAAAATATAAGAATATGAACATAAAGTAAATAGCTCAGTAGAATAGAATAAATGTTTTAGCATCAATACAGGAAGACAATTTATAGTCCAATATTTACATGTTTTGGGAAAGGGGGGGTGGGTGTCAGTATTTAAACCGAGCAGTATAATAAGAGTCTGGTAGCAGCGGATGTGATGTGTTTTGTAGCATGAGTGTATATGTGTGTGTATGTCTGTGTGGGTGTGTGCAAGAGTGTGAGTGCATGTTTGCTACGTTGCTGAGAATCAGAGCAGGTGGTCAGTCAAGTTCAAGTGTCTCTGAGCGTCTCTGAGTCTGTTGGTATCAGACCTCATGCTCCGATACCGTCTGCCCTACAGTAAGGGAGAGAACAGATCGTGGCTGGGGTGTGTGGGGTCCTTGATGATGCTGCGAACCTTCCTCAGGCACCGTTTCGAGTAGATGTCCTGGATGGGTGGGAGCACGGTCCCAGTGATGTCCTGGATGGGTGGGAGCACGGTCCCAGGGATGTCCTGGATGGGTGGGAGCACGGTCCCAGTGATGTACTGGGCCATCTTCCCCACCCACTGGGGGACCTACCAGGCCGTGAAGCAACCGGTCCATTATTCTCTAGATGGTGCAGCGGTAGTATTTGGAGAGGAGCCGGGGCGGCATGCTGAACTTCTTCTGCCGCCTTAGGAAGTAGAGACGCTGTTGCACCCTCTTGACAAGAGTGGTGGTGTTGGTCCATGACAAGTCCTCAGTGATGTGGACACCCGAGGAATTTAAAACTGCTGACTCTCTCTACTGCAGTCCCGTTGATGTGGATCGGGGCATGTTTCCTCCACTGCTTCCTGACGTCAAAAAACTATTTTGTTTTGCTTACATTGAGGGAAAGGTTGTTGTCATGACACCACAATGCCAGTTCCCTTTCCTCCTCCCTATAGGCTGACTCGTCGTTGTCGGTTATCAGGCCTACAATCGTGGTGTCGTCATCAAACTTGATGATGTAATTGGTGTCGTGCAAAGCCACGTGGTCGTGGGTGAACAGGGAGTACAGCGGAGGACTGAGGACACACCTTTGGGGGGGTGGGGGGCCGTATTAAGAGTCAGCAGTCTGCCCGTCAGGAAGTCCAGGATCCCAGTTGCAGAGGGTGGTGTCCAGACCCAGGGGCTCTGAGCTTGGTGTCGAGCTTGGAGGGAACAACAGTGTTGAATGCTGAACTGTAGTCGATGAACAGCATTCTCACATAACTGTTCCTCTGGTCCGGGTGTGTTACGGCCGTGTTAATAGCGATGGAAATGGCATCTTCTGTGGATCTGTTGGAGCGGTGGGCAGATTGGAGTGGGTCCAGTGAGCCTGGTATGCTGCCCTCGATGTGGGTCATGACCAGCCTCTCCAAGCGCTTCCTGATGTAGGTGAGAGCGACGGGGCAATAGTCATTTGGGCATGTCACCTTGTTTTTCTTGGCACTGGGACGATGGCGGTCTCCTTAAAGCAGGTGGGGACTACAGCCTGGGACAGGTTGAAGATGTCAGCACACACTCTGAGGACGCGGCCGGCTTCGTGACTCTTTTGAGAGTTTTTCTCACTTCAGCCTCGGAGAGTGAAAGCACCTGGTCGTCCGGAGTAGCGAGATTCTTCCTGGGTGGCTCTGTATTGCCTGCCACGAAGCGAGCGTAGAATGTGTTAAGCTCGTCTGGGAGGGAGGCTTTAGTGGGCACCACACAGCTGGATTTGCCTTTATAGTCTGTGATAGTCTGTAGTCCTTGCCACATGCGTCGCGAGTCCGAGTTGTTGAACATCAATTCAAGATTGAGTCTGTATTGTCTTTTTGCTAATGGATTTGCGGAGCTCGTACCTGCTTGCCTTGTACGTGTCGGGCACCACATAGTCATCGGGGTTCATTCTGCTGACATTGAATGCTGCAGTACGGGCTCTCAGCATGGTACGGATGTCTCCGTTCATCCAGGGTTTTTGGTTGGGGTATGTCCGGATTGTTATTGTGGGTAAAACATCATCAACACATTTCCTGATGAAGCCTGTGACTGGCGATGTATAGTCCTCAATGTGAATGGATGAGTCCTGAGTGGATGAATCTTTGAAAATAATCCAATCAGTATTCTCAAAACAGTCCTGAAGCATTGAGTCTGCCTCCTCTGTCCAGCGCCTCACTATTCTCTGTGTTGGAGGCTCCCTCTAGAATTGCTGATTTTAGGTGGGGAGTAAGAACAGAGAGACGTGATCTGATTGGCCGAAGTGGGGGCGGGGGATGGCTTTGTACGTGTCACGGATGTTTGTGTATATATGGTCAAGCACGCTGGATCCTCCTGTGGGGCAGGATACATGTTGGTGATATTTTGGGAAAATCTGCCTCTCCGTCTGTCCGTCAGTCTCCGTATGTCTGTATGTATGTATGTCTGTCAGTCAGTCAGTCTGTCACCCTTTCTCTGTCTATCCCCTAACTGTACCTAGCCTCAGCTCTGCTCCAATCACATCCCATCCAGAAAAAGAGAGAGGTGATAGAGTGATGGCGGTGGGTAGAAAAAGGTCAGAAGAGATGAGAGTGAGAGAGAGAGAGAGAGAGAGAGAGAGAGAGAGAGAGAGAGAGAGAGAGAGAGAGAGAGAGAGAGAGAGAGAGAATAGGCTAAGTGGGAGTGAAGAAGGAGACAAGAGGGGGAGAAGACAGAGGTGATAGGAGAGAAGGAAAGGGGGGAAAAGAGATCAGGACAGAGGAGAGAGAGGGGGAGAGAGAAGGGGAGAGAGAGGGGGAGAGAGAGGGGGAGAGAGAAGGGGAGAGAGAGGGGGAGAGAGGGGGGGAGAGATGGGGATGCAGCAGTAGCAGCATGTCATTTCACATGAGAATGAGGGGAGAGGGAGATCAGATCAGATGGTCTCATACAGCTGTTCCACACAGCTCTCTCTCTCTCTCTCTCTCTTTCTCTCTCTCTTTCTTTCTCTCACATACACTATCCCATGGTTTTCTTATTTTAATAATTTTAGTCAGACAATCATATTGGTTGGATTAGACAGAAATGGTGTCTGTTGTCATGTTGTATTCCCTCAACACTGTCTCGGTTGCTGTGTCTCTCAGGTGAGATTTTTAATAACCAGTCTCTGCTTTGGGTTTGTCTGCTAATATGAAAGACAGATTATGGATCGGGTTGGACGAAAAGAGAATATAGGGAGGACAGTTTTTTATTTCTGTTATAAGTACAAACATGCAGTAGCGGTGCATAGTGGGTAAAATCACTGGTGAAACCATATTACAACCTATGTGTTGTGATAATTGCGTTTGTTTGCTCTATAACCTGTTCGTTCATATGCCTTGACACCGTGATATATAGGCCTAAAGGCCGAGACAATAAGAAGACACAGTGGCAGAATAAATTCAACCACACCTTTGTTTTATCACAAAACCGGATAACAACCTCTTTCCAGTGAAGTCCACAAAGCATATAGCATGTAACACACAGTTACATGACCTACAGCATGGTCAAGCAAGTTAATGTTTCCGACATTATCGGACCACTAAACAACTATTGATTTAGAACCACAGAGAGTTACCGCAATTCACAAAGAAAACCGGAGCTGCCTCCACTATTCCAACACCATTTCTACTTCAACATTTCAACATCATCAAATCACCGCTGCTTAGTCTAATACAGTGACAACTAAAAGATAATATTTGTTTTGGGTCCAATCAAAGTAAACTAAATACGATGTAGCTTTCCATGGTTCTGATTTCTGTGTGCGTGTGTGCATGTTCGTGTGCGTTCGTGAAAGTAGAAAACATGTTGACTCACCCTACTTGTAGAGAAATGCTAATGCCATCCTCCTCTCTTTCATGTTGACGTAACGGTCTATCACTCTGTCATACAGCACACGCTTGTATTTTCTGTTGTCCTAGGCGACTTGGCTAAAATGCTTTCTCGCTAGCCTAACTTCCATTTATGGGCAACATTAGATAGTTAACATTAGCCTTCTACATTTAGCTACATATTTAATTTCCATCCTATCAGGCCAGGGGCACAACGATGTATGAATTAATGGTTGGATCAGAATCGCCATTATAATAATTGGCCAGTACGGAGAATTAAGTAAAACCCTATCTCCATCCATGGCTAATTTAGGAAGGGGCCTATTTTAGCTAGCTACCTAGCCACCGGAGGACAACAACACAACGAGATGCAACAATTCAAGTTTTTCTGTCAATGCGCTCAATGGGATTTGAAAGGAGTGACGCCAAATCCAAACTGGCTTCCCTTGACGCTTTTTTTGTGGTGCGCCAGGACCATTCAAAGTTGAGCTCGCTCAGTTTAGCTCAACACTGATTGACACATTTTTTATAATTTTTTTGTCAAGGGAAGCCAGATGCTCGCTGGCTTCCCTTGCCTTCAATGCTACGGGCGGCAACAATGTCATACTCGTTTGGACCAGACAGCATCAGATAGATGGCCTACACGTAGAGAGACAGAGGGGCGCTGTTTCGCTCGATCGGATGCTTTCTCCTGTTAGATACAGGAAGCCTCTTGTAAATTGAAGGAAAATGATCAAAGATAGAGAGACAAAATATAAAATATTGTTTTTCTTTCTTTTTTTTGGTGTGTATGTGGGGGGGGGCATCCCTTGGCAGCCATGAATACCCACCACTGCATTCATGGTATCAAAGGGCTGCTTCACTTCTGTTATAAATACATGGTATCAAAGGGCTGTTTCACTTCTGTTATAAATACATGTTATCAAAGGGCTGCTTCACTTCTGTTATAAATACATGGTATCAAAAGGCTGCTTCACTTCTGTTATAAATACATGGTATCAAAGGGCTGCTTCACTTCTGTTATAAATACATGGTATCAAAGGGCTGCTTCACTTCTGTTATAAATACATGGTATCAAAGGGCTGCTTCACTTCTGTTATAAATACATGGTATCAAAGGGCTGCTTCACTTCTGTTATAAATACATGGTATCAAAGGGCTGCTTCACTTCTGTTATAAATACATGGTATCAAAGGGCTGCTTCACTTCTGTTATAAATACATGGTATCAAAGGGCTGCTTCACTTCTGTTATAAATACATGGTATCAAAGGGCTGCTTCACTTCTGTTATAAATACATGGTATCAAAGGGCTGCTTCACTTCTGTTATAAATACATGGTATCAAAGGGCTGCTTCACTTCTGTTATAAATACATGGTATCAAAGGGCTGCTTCACTTCTGTTATAAATACATGGTATCAAAGGGCTGCTTCACTTCTGTTATAAATACATGGTATCAAAGGGCTGCTTCACTTCTGTTATAAATACAAGGTATCAAAGGGCTGCTTCACTTCTGTTATAAATACATGGTATCAAAGGGCTGCTTCACTTCTGTTATAAATACATGGTATCAAAGGGCTGCTTCACTTCTGTTATAAATACATGGTATCAAAGGGCTGCTTCACTTCTGTTATAAATACATGGTATCAAAGGGCTGCTTCACTTCTGTTATAAATACATGGTATCAAAGGGCTGCTTCACTTCTGTTATAAATACATGGTATCAAAGGGCTGCTTCACTTCTGTTATAAATACAAGGTATCAGAGGGCTGCTTCACTTCTGTTATAAATACATGGTATCAAAGGGCTGCTCATTGGAAACAAGATAGAATAGAACAAAAACAAAATGGAGAACAATATGTATTAAAAAAACTGTACACCTGAAAGACTGCAACAAATAAACAAAATAATAGTTTTTGATCAAGAGAAGACCGTGGTTAGATGGATCACACAGAGAAGACCGTGGTTAGATGGATCACACAGAGAAGACAGGTTAGATGGATTTTTATTTTTTAAATATTATTTAACCTTTATTTAACCAGGTAAGCCAGTTGAGAACAAGTCATGAACAACTGCGACCTGGCCAAGATAAAGCAAAACAGTGTGATAAAAACAACAACCCAGAGTTACATATGGGGTAAACAAAACATAAAGTCAAAAATACAACAGAAAATATATATGGTCCTCTGTAGCTCAGCTGGTAGAGCACGGCGCTTGTAACGCCAAGGTAGTGGGTTCGATCCCCGGGACCACCCATACACACAAAAAAAAATTATGCACGCATGACTGTAAGTCGCTTTGGATAAAAGCGTCTACTAAATGGCATATTTATTATATACAGTGTGTGCGAATGTAGTAAATTATGGAGGTAAGGCAATAAATAGGCCATAGTGCAAAATAGTTACAATTTCGTATTAACACTGGAATGACAAAAGATGATGTGCGAATAGAGATACTGGTGTGCAAATTAGCAAAATAAATAACAATATGGGGATGAGGTAGTTGGGTGGGCTAATTACAGATGGGCTGTGTACAGGTGCAGTGATCTGTAAGCTGCTCTGACAACTGATGCGACGAATATGTAGTGAGGACCAGCCAACAAGAGCGTACAGGTCACAATGGTGGGGTAGTATATGGGGCTTTGGTGACAAAACGGATGGCACTGTGATAGACTACATCCAATTTGCTGAGTAGAGTGTTGGAGGCTATTTTGTAAATGACATCTCCGAAGTCAAGGATCGGTAGGATAGTCAGTTTTACGAGGGCATGTTTGGCAGCATGAGTGAAGGAGGCTTTGTTGCGAAATAGGAAGCCGATTCTAGATTTAACTTTTGATTGGAGATGCTTAATGTGAGTCTGGAAGGAGAGTTTACAGTCTAACCAGACACCTAGGTATTTGTAGTTGTCCACATACTCTAGGTCAGACCTGTCGAGAGTAGTGATTCTAGTCGGGCGGGCGGGTGCAAGCAGCGTTTGGTTGAAAAGCATGCATTTAGTTTTACTAGTGTTTAAGAGCAGTTGGAGGCTGCGGAAGGAGTTTTGTATGGCGTTGAAGCTCGTTTGGAGGTTTGTTAACACAGTGTCCAATGAAGGGCCAGATGTATACAAAATGGTGTCGTCCGCATAGAGGTGGATCCAAGCGTCACCAGCATCAAGAGCAACATCATTGATATACACAGAGAATAGAGTCGGCCCGAGAATTGAACCCTGTGGCACCCCCCATAGAGACTGCCAAAGGTCCAGACAACAGGCCCTCCGATTTGACACATTGAACTCTATCTGAGAAGTAATTGGTGAACCAGGCGAGGCAGTCATTTGAGAAACCAAGGCTATTTAGTCTGCCAATAAGAATGCGGTGGTTGACAGAGTCGAAAGCCTTGGCCAGGTCGATGAAGACGGCTGCGCAGTACTGTCTTTTATCGATCGCGTTTATAATATCGTTTAGGACCTTGAGCGTGGCTGAGGTGCACCCATGACCAGCTCAGAAACCGGATTGCATAGCGGAGAAGGTACGGTGGGATTCGAAATGGTCGGTGATCTGTTTGTTAACTTGGCTTTCAAAAACTTTCGAAAGGCAGGGCAGGATGGATATAGGTCTGTAACAGTTTGGATCTAGAGTGTCACCCCCTTTGAAGAGGGGGATGACCGTGGCAGCTTTCCAATCTCTGGGGATCTCAGACGTTACGAAAGAGAGGTTGAACAGGCTAGTAATAGGGGTTGCAACAATTTCGGCGGCTAATTTTAGAAAGAAAGGGTTCAGATTGTCTAGCCCAGCTGATTTGTAGGGGTCCAGATTTTGCAGCTCTTTCAGAACATCAGCTGTCTGAATTTGGGTGAAGGAGAGCGGGGAGGGGGGCATGGGCAAGTTGCAGCGGAGGGTGCAGAGCTGGTGGCCGGGGTAGTGGTAGCCAGGTGGAAAGCATGGCCAGCCGTAGCAAAATGCTTGTTGAAATTCTCGATTATTGTAGATTTATCGGTGGTAACAGTGTTTCCTTGTCACGATCGTCAGGGTAAGGAGTAGACCAATGCGCAGCGTGATGAACGAACATACTTTAATAGTTAAAGTGTAAACACAAATACAAAACAAGAAACGACTCGTGAAGTCCACGGTGACAATGACCGAACACGGAACAAAAACCCACAAACACAAAGTGAAAAACAGACAGTTAAATATGGCTCCCAATCAGAGACAACCAGCCAACAGCTGACACTCGTTGCCTCTGATTGGGAGTCACTCAGGCAAACATAGAAAACAACAAACTAGAACCCCCAACATAGAAATAAACCACATAGAATGAACACACCCTGGCTCAACAAATAGAGTCCCAGAGCCAGGGTGTGACAGTACCCCCCCTAAAGGCGCGGACTGCGACCGCGCCTCAACCAGAGAAAAATAGGGGAAAGCTGGGTGGGCATTCCTCCTCGGCGGCGGTTCTGGCTCCGGGCTTGCCCACCACCCTCCAACAAACCCCCCATAGCGCCCCTGGTCCGGACTGGCCCCGCTGGCTGGAGCTGGACTGGACGTAGCAGGAGCGGTAGGCTTCAGCTCCTTAGTGGAGCAGTTGAGCGGTACCTGATTTGGCCCCGATGACCCAGGCACGGGTTGTGCCGGACTGACGACGCGCACCTCTGGCTTGGTGCGTGGAGCAGCAACTGGCCGGACCGGGCTGACGATACGCACCCCTGGCTTGGTGCGTTGAGCCGGAACGGGCCTCACCGGACTGATGACTCGCACCCCTGGCTTGGTGCGTGGAGCAGCAACGGGCCGGACCGGGCTGACGATGCGCACCCCTGGCTTGGTGCGTGGAGCAGCAACGGGCCGGACCGGGCTGACGATGCGCACCCCTGGCTTGGTGCGTGGAGCAGCGACGGGCCGGACCGGGCAGACGATACGCACCCCTGGCTGGGTGCGTGGAGCCGGAACGGGCCTCACCGGACTGACGACTCGCACCCCTGGCTTGGTGCATGAGGCAGGAAAGGACCGGACCTGGCTGTCGATGCGCACCCCTGGCTTGGTGCGTGGAGCAGCAACGGGCCGGACCGGGCTGACGATACGCACCCCTGGCTTGGTGCGTGGAGCCGGAACGGGCCTCACCGGACTGATGACTCGCACCCCTGGCTTGGTGCGTGGAGCAGCAACGGGCCGGACGGGGCTGACGATGCGCACCCCTGGCTTGGTGCGTGGAGCAGCAACGGGCCGGACCGGGCTGACGATGCGCACCCCTGGCTTGGTGCGTGGAGCAGCGACGGGCCGGACCGGGCAGACGATACGCACCCCTGGCTTGGTGCGTGGAGCCGGAACGGGCCTCACCGGACTGACGACTCGCACCCCTGGCTTTGTGCGTGTAGCAGCAACGGGCCGGACCGGGCTGACGATGCGTACCCCTGGCTTGGTGCGTGGAGCCGGAACAGGCCGGACTGGGCTGGCGACGCACACCGTAGGCTTGGTGCGTGGAGCAGGGACAGGCCGGGCTGGGCTGGCGACGCACACCGTAGGCTTGGTGCGTGGAGCAGGGACAGGCCGGGCCGGGCTGGCGACGCACACCGTAGGCTTGGTGCGTGGAGCAGGGACAGGCCGGGCTGGGCTGGCGACGCACACCGTAGGCTTGGTGCGTGGAGCAGGAACAGGCCGAACCGGGCTGTGGAGACGGATAGGAGACCTGGAGTGAAGAGCGGCCACAACCCGTCCTGGCTGAATGCCTACCCTCACACACTCTGTGTGAGGCATCCGCACAGGACGTACAGGGCTGTGTACCCGTACTGGCATAACAGCACGTGACACTGGAGCAGGATATCCGGGACCGCGGAGAGGCATTGGAGACCACGAGCGTTGAGCCGGCACACGCCGTCCTGGCTGCATACCCGCCTTCGCACGACACGTGCGGGGCGCTCGCACAGGACGTACAGGACTATGCCGGACCACTCGTGGCACAGAACGCCGCTCCGCATACCGCGGAACCTGCCCCGTCCCATGCTGCCATGCCTGAGTACAGGACGTTGGTTCCGCTCTCCTTCCAGGCTCCGCCAACCTGCCTTCTGGGCCCCCAAACCCGGTGGCCTCCTCTCCAAATCGCCCTGTGGCAGCCTCCTGCTGCCCAGCCACCCATGCCGTGTGCCCCCCCCTAAAATTTTTTTGGGGTTGCCTCTCGTCCTTCCGACGATGACACTGCTGACGCCGCTGCTCCTCTCTCGCCAGGGCCTTAATCCTTGCCCATGGCCCTTTGCCCCCGAGCATGTCCTCCCAGGACCACGATTTGCCCACCTGGGCCATCGCCAGCCTCTCCATCTCCTTTCCTGGCGCTTCCTCCCATGTCCAGTCTGCCTGTTCCTGGACACGTTGCTTGGTCCTGGTATGGTGGGTTTTTCTGTCACGATCGTCAGGGTAAGGAGTAGACCAATGCGCAGCGTGATGAACGAACATACTTTAATAGTTAAAGTGTAAACACAAATACAAAACAAGAAACGACTCGTGAAGTCCACGGTGACAATGACCGAACACGGAACAAAAACCCACAAACACAAAGTGAAAAACAGACAGTTAAATATGGCTCCCAATCAGAGACAACCAGCCAACAGCTGACACTCGTTGCCTCTGATTGGGAGTCACTCAGGCAAACATAGAAAACAACAAACTAGAACCCCCAACATAGAAATAAACCACATAGAATGAACACACCCTGGCTCAACAAATAGAGTCCCAGAGCCAGGGTGTGACATTCCTAGCCTCAGTGCAGTGGGCAGTTGGGAGGAGGTGCTCTTATTCTCCATGGACTTTACAGTGTCCCAAAACTTTTTGGAGTTAGTGCTACAGGATGCAATTTTACTGTTTGAAAAAGCTAGCCTTTGCTTTCCTAACATGTTGTGTATATTGGTTCCTGACTTCCCTGAAAAGTTGCATATCGCGGGGGCTGTTCGATGCTAATGCAGTATGCCACAGGATGTTTTTGTGCTGGTCAATGGCAGTCAAGTCTGAGGAGAACCAGGGGCTATATCTGTTCTTAGTTCTGAATTTTTTGAATGGGGCATGCTTATTTAAGATTGAGAGGAAAGCACTTTTAAGAACAACCAGGCATCCTCTACTGACGGAATGAGGTCAGTATCCATCCAGGATACCCGGGCCAGGTCAATTAGAAAGGCCTACTCGCTAAAGTGTTTTAGGGAGCGTTTGACAGTGATGGCGCAGTGGTCTAAGGCACTGCATCGCAGTGCTAACTGTGCAACTAGAGATCCTGGTTCGAATCCAGGCTCTGTCGCAGCCGGCCGCGACCGGGAGACCCATGGGGCGGCGTACAATTGGCCCAGCGTCGTCCAGGGTAGTGGAGGGAATGGCCGGCAGGGATGTAGCTCAGTTGATAGAGCATGGCGTTTGCAATGCCAGGGTTGTGGGTTCGATTCCCATGGGGGGGCCAGTATAAAAAAAAAATATGTATTCACTAACTGTAAGTCGCTCTGGATAAGAGCGTCTGCTAAATGACTAAAATGTAAATGTAAATGGGGGGTGGTCGTTTGACCGCGGACCCATTACGGACGCAGGCAATAAGGCAGTGATAGCTGAGATCCTGGTTGAAGACAGCGGAGGTGTATTTAGAGGGTACATTTGTCAGGATGATATCTATGAGGGTGCCCATGTTTACAGATTTTGGGTTGTACCTGGTAGGTTCGTTTTTTTTGGTGTGAGATTGAGGGCATCTAGTTTAGATTGTAGGTTGGCCGGGGAGTTAAGCATATCCCAGTTTAGGTCACCAAGCAGTATTAACTCTGAGGATAGATGGGGGGCAATCAGTTCACATATGGTGTCCAGGGCACACAGAGAAGACAGGCAAGATGGATCATTTACATTTACATTTTAGTCATTTAGCAGACACTCTTATCCAGAGCGATTTACAGTTAGTGAGTGCATACATTTTCATACTGGATCACACAGAGAAGAGAGGTTAGATGGATCACACAGAGAAGACAGGTTAGATGGATCACACAGAGAAGACAGGTTAGATGGATCACACAGAGAAGACAGGTTAGATGGATCACACAGAGAAGACAGGTTAGATTGATCACTCAGAGAAGACAGGTTAGATGGATCACACAGAGAAGACAGGTTAGATGGATCACACAGAGGAGACAGGTTAGATGGATCACACAGAGAAGACAGGTTAGATGGATCACACAGAGAAGACAGGTTAGATTGATCACACAGCGAAGACAGGTTAGATGGATCACACAGAGGAGATAGGTTAGATGGATCACTGAGCGAAGACAGGTTAGATGGATCACACAGAGAAGACAGGTTAGATAGATCACACAGAGAAGCCAGGTTAGATGGATCACACAGAGAAGACAGGTTAGATGGATCACACAGAGAAGACAGGTTAGATGGATCACACAGAGAAGACAGGTTAGATGGATCACACAGAGAAGACAGGTTAGATGGATCACACAGAGAAGACAGGTTAGATGGATCACACAGAGAAGACAGGTTAGATTGATCACTCAGAGAAGACAGGTTAGATGGATCACACAGAGAAGACAGGTTAGATGGATCACACAGAGGAGACAGGTTAGATGGATCACACAGAGAAGACAGGTTAGATGGATCACACAGAGAAGACAGGTTAGATTGATCACACAGCGAAGACAGGTTAGATGGATCACACAGAGAAGACAGGTTAGATGGATCACACAGAGGAGATAGGTTAGATGGATCACTGAGCGAAGACAGGTTAGATGGATCACACAGAGAAGACAGGTTAGATAGATCACACAGAGAAGCCAGGTTAGATCGATCACACAGAGAAGACAGGTTAAATGGATGACACAGAGGGTCAATACATATCTGCTGGGCTGGGTTTCCTTTACGTCCCAAATGGCACCCTATTCCCTCCATAGTGCACTACTTTGATAGGGTACCATTTGGGAAGCAGATTGATCAGTATTGGATGGTGTGTCCTGTTCTGTCCTCACAGGGACATTGTTTAAGTGACCAGGGGAGGGAGACTAACACACAACACACACACACACACACACACTGCTACACACACACACACACAAAGACACAGACACA
>NC_059221.1:42873300-42908300 GCF_020615455.1 Coregonus clupeaformis
GGCCGTGGCCCAAATCTGGCTTGTTACTTACTTAAACTGCATACTGTGTACTTCTGTGTACTACTGTGTACTATAGTACTACGTACTATTTAGAATGTACAGTTTAGTAAAAACTATGCAGTATCCCACAGCCAAAACAAATTACTTTGGTGCATTCTGGGAATTCAGAAACAAAATGACACAGGAAGAAGGAGGTGAGCAAGTGTTCGCTCTAAAAAAAAGGCAGGAGTATTTCCTTTCAGTTTTATTTTTATTTTGGGGAATATTGACCAAGGTTCGGCCCAGTAGACCCGCTGTAAGCCAGCCATTTACGTATATGGGTGGTCCTCTGTAGCTCAATTGGTAGAGCATGGCGCTTGTAACGCCAGGGTAGTGTGTTCGATCCCCGGGACCACCCATACGTAAAAATGTATGTACACATGACTGTAAGTCGCTTTGGATAAAAGCGTCTGCTAAATGGCATATTACTTATTATATTATTATATCCAGATGTGACCGCGCAGTACTGCTGAAATACAAGGCAAATGCCAAATGCGCAATAGCCTACTTACTTATGTAGCCTGCAATCACGGTTCAAATACAAAACGTACATTAATTTATATTCAATTTAAGTGAAACCTGAGCTTCTCATCCTGGAGAACGAGACTGAATTAGGGACAGATCAAAATGTACTGGGGGGAAGGGGTGGTCGAAAATAGGGGAGGGTTGTGAAACTTTTCTTTTTGCTTTGGGGAGGGTAGTGCGTTTTTATTGGTCACAGGGGAGGGTAGTGCGTTTTTATTGGTCACAGGGGAGGGTTGTGAAACGTTTATTTTTGCTTTGGGGAGGGTAGTGCGTTTTTATTGGTCACAGGGGAGGGTAGTGCGTTTTTATTGGTCACAGGGGAGGGTAGTGCGTTTTTATTGGTCACAGGGGAGGGTAGTGCGTTTTTATTGGTCACAGGGGAGGGTAGTGCGTTTTTATTGGTCACAGGGGAGGGTAGTGCGTTTTTATTGGTCACAGGGGAGGGTAGTGCGTTTTTATTGGTCACAGGGGAGGGTAGTGCGTTATTATTGGTCACAGGGGAGGGTAGTGTGTTATTATTGGTCACTGGGGAGGGTAGTGTGTTTTTATTGGTCACAGGGGAGGGTAGTGTGTTTTTATTGGTCACAGGGGCGGCAGGTAGCTTAGTGGGTAAGAGCGTTGTGCCAGTAACTGAAAGGTCGCTGGTTCTAATCCCCGAGCCAACTAGGTGAAAAATCTGTCGATGTGCCCTTAAGCAAGGCACTTAACCCTAATTGCTCATGTAAGTCGCTCTGGATAAGAGCGTCTGCTAAATGACTTAAAATGTAATTATTGGTCACAGGGGAGGGTAGTGCGTTTTTTCCCCCTGGTTTACATTCACTCCTCTGATCGTACTTTCCCTATAAACAATGGCTTGACTTACTTTTGATACGACCCTAATAAAGGTTAGAAAAGTTTGTGAAGGTTTTGGTATGGTGTGGCTATTATGAAGCTACTGCAGGGCTGTGATATGAAGGCAGTGAGCCCCCCGGCGCTCCCAACGGACTCCGATGGTTGAAGTTGAGGTGAGGAAGTCTGTTTTCAGAGTTACTCCTATAATCTGACAATATAATGCTTATCTTTTATACAAAATATTTCTGATAGAAAATTAACGGATTACCCTCATTCTGTACGTCTGTATCTGTATAGCAGACGCAGTAGCCGTCTGACAAGGAAATGCACGTCGGTGTCGTAGCCAGATAAGAGCTAAGAGCACCAAACGCTACGCTAGGCTAACTGCCGCCCATTTCTTTGAATACGCTTCACCTGTTCCTCTCTAATTCAGAGCATGACGCTGCACAACCAACATGCTGGCAACACCACCGGCAGCAGCCTGTATTAGAGCTAACGTTTGCTAGTCAGATTTGCACTAGCACCATATTCTTTGCTAGCTCAATGTATTTAGCTAGCCAGTTAGCGATTAGCATTAGTGGCTACCGCAAATGTTTTTAGACACAAGCTTTCTAGCTCTGGCATATCTCTATCTCTATCTCTATGGGGTTAAGCTTCTCTTCCTTTATACAACAAAACTGTACTAATAAGGCTTGAAATTACGTATATGATTTCTAAATATAATATAATCAAATGATAAAAATGACTAACTATAAGATTTCACCTTCCTTATAACTGTAAAATACATATTATATGTTTAGTGTTAGATAAAATGTGCATGTAGGTCTCTTGATCAAAACGTCTTCCCCCCTACAGGTGTGAACGTCACTCAGATCTCTAGCCTGGCTTCCTGAACTCGTTAGGAGCTCGCCTTTCATCTCATATTAATATCGTCAGGCTATATACAAAACATTCCCACGCTCTTTCCATGACATAGACTGACCAGGTGAATCCAGGTGAAAAGCTATGATCCCTTATTGATGTCATTTTGTTAAATCCACTTCAATCAGTGTAGATGAAGTGGAGGAGACCGGTTGAAGAAAGATTTATAAGCCTTGAAACAATTGAGACATGGGATTGTGTATGCGTGCCATTCAGAGGGTGAAAGGGCAAGACAAAATATTTAAGTGCCTTTGAACGGCGTATGGTAGTGTGTGCCAGGCGCACCGGTTTGAGTGTGAAGAACTGCAACGCTACTGGGTTTTTTAATGCTCAAATAAGCAAAGAGAAAACGATTAGAACAGTGTTATTAGATTCAGAATTCCATGTTCAACATGACTGGAGAATAACAGTGTCGAGATCAAAGGGAACCTATGAAATAACACATATGTAATGATGTAGTAACCAAAAAAGTGTTAAACAAATCAAAATATATTTTATATTTGAGATTCTTCAAATAGCCACCCTTTGCCTTGATGACAGCTTTGCACATTCTTGGCATTCTCTCAACCAGCTTCATGAGGTAGTCACCTGGAATGCATTTCAATTAACAGGTGTGCCTTCTTACAAGTTAATTTGTGAATTTCTTTCCTTCTTAACGCGTTTGTGCCAATCAGTTGTGTTGTGACAAGGTAGGGGGTCATACAGAAGATAGCCCTATTTGGTAAAAGACCAAGTCCATATTATGGCAAGAACAGCTGAAATAAGCAAAGAGAAATGACAGTCCATCATTACTTTAAGACATGAAGGTCAGTCAATACGGAACATTTCAAGATCTTTGAAAGTTTCTTCAGGTGCAGTCGCAAAAACCATCAAGCGCTATGATGAAACTGGCTCTCATGAGGACCGCCACAGGAAAGGAAGACCCAGAGTTACCTCTGCTGCAGAGGATAAGTTCATTAGAGTTAACTGCACCTCAGAAATTGTAGCCCAAATAAATGCTTCACAGAGTTCAAGTAACAGACACATCTCAACATCAACTGTTCAGGGGCTGAAATCTGGGCTTCAATCTGAGGTGCAGTGAGGGCCCTGGGAGAATGGTACCAGGAAAATAACCTCTCACTCAATGTCAATAAAACAATGGAGCTGATTGTGGACTTCAGGAAACAGCAGGGGGAGCATGCCCCTATCCACATTGACAGGACCGCAGTGGAGAAGGCGGAAAGTTTCAATTTCCTCTGCGTACACATCACTGACGATTTGAAATGGTCCACCTACACAGCCAGTGTGGTGAAGAAGGCGGAGGGAGGAGGCTGAAGAAATTTGGATTGGCAAAACCCTCACAAACCTTTACAGATGCACAATTGAGAGCATCCTGTCAGGCTGTATCACCGCCTGGTATGGCAACTGCACCTCCCGCAACCGCAGGGCTCTCCAGAGGGTGGTGCGGTCTTCCCAACGCATCACCGGGGGCAAACTACCTGCCCTCCAGGACACCTACAGCACCCGATGTCACAGGAAGGCCAAAAAGATCATCAACGTCAACAACCACCCGAGCCACGGCCTGTTCACCCCACTATCATCCAGAAGGCGAGGTCAGTACAGGTGCATCAAAGCTGGGACCGAGAGACTGAAAAACAGCTTCTATCTCAAGGCCATCAGACTGTTAAACAGCCATCACTAGCCGTCTACCACCCGGTTACGTAACCCTGCACCTTAAAGGCTGCTGCCCCATATACATAGACTTGGAATCACTGGCAACTTTAATAATGGAACACTGGTCACTTTAATAATGTTTACATACTGCTTTACTCATCTCATATGTATATACTGTATTCTATTCTACTGTATTTTAGTCAATGCCACTCTGAAATTGCTCGTCCCTAATATTTCGAAATTCCATTCTTTTACTTTTAGATGTGTGTATTATTGTGAATTGTCAGATACTACTGCACTGTTGGAGCTAGGAACACAAGCATTTCGCTACACCCGCAATAACATCTGCTAAATATTTGTATATGACCAATAAAATGTGATTTGATTTGATTTATTAACGGCACACTATACCGAAATGAAAAGGTTACACCTCGGCTTTATTGATGTGTGGCGTTTGCCTGATATACGCCTCAGAGCTAAATAGCTGGTATTACAATACCTTCCAGTGTGTGCCACTCAATGCTAAATACAGTGAGGGAAAAAACTATTTGATCCCCTGCTGATTTTGTACGTTTGCCCACTGACAAAGAAATGATCAGTCTATAATTTTAATGGTAGGTTTATTTGAACAGTGAGAGACAGAATAACAACAACAAAAATCCAGAAAAACGCATGTTATTAATTGACTTGCATTTTAATGAGGGAAATAAGTATTTGACCCCCTCTCAATCAGAAAGATTTCTGGCTCCCAGGTGTCTTTTATACAGGTAACGAGCTGAGATTAGGCGCACACTCTTAAAGGGAGTGCTCCTAATCTCAGCTTGTTACCTGTATAAAAGACACCTGTCCACAGAAGCAATCAATCAATCAGATTCCAAACTCTCCACCATGGCCAAGACCAAAGAGCTCTCCAAGGATGGCAGGGACAAGATTGTAGTACTACACAAGGCTGGAATGGGCTACAAGACCATCGCCAAGCAGCTTGGTGAGAAGGTGACAACAGTTGGTGCGATTATTCGCAAATGGAAGAAACACAAAATAACTGTCAATCTCCCTCGGCCTGGGGCTCCATGCAAGATTTCACACATTTATAACATTTTTGACATGCATTTTTCTGGATTTTTGTTGTTGTTATTCTGTCTCTCACTGTTCAAATAAACCTACCATTAAAATTATAGACTGATCATTTATTTGTCAGTGGGCAAACGTACAAAATCAGCAGGGGATCAAATACTGTAGCTGTTATTACAATACCTTCCAGTGTGTGTCCAACGCTAAATAGCTGGAATTTGCTATATAGCTGGCGTCTCTTTGAGCATTTTATTGTAGAGAGTTTCAAGTTCCTTGATGTCCACATCACCAACAAACTATCATGGTCCAAACACATCAAGACAGTCGTGAAGAGGGCACGACAATGCCTTTTCCCCCTCAGGAGACTGAAAAGATTTGACATGGGGTCCCCAGATCCTCAAAAAGTTATACAGCTGCACCATCCTGACAGGTTGCATCACCGCCTGGTATGGCAATTGCTCGGCATTTGAACGTAAGGTGCTACAGAGGGTAGTGCGTACGGCCCAGTACATTACTGGGGCCCAGCTTCCTGCCATCCAGGACCTACAGTTGAAGTCGGAAGTTTACATACACCTTAGCCAAATACATTTAAACTCAGTTTTTCACAATTCCTGACATTTAATCCTAGTAAATATTCCCTGTCTTAGGTCAGTTAGGATCACCACTTTATTTTAAGAATGTGAAATGTCAGAATAATAGTAGAGATAATGATTTATTTCAGCTTTTATTTCTTTCATCGCATTCCCTGTGGGTCAGAAGTACACTCAATTAGTATTTGGTAGCATTGCCTTGAAATTGTTTGACTTGGGTCAAACGTTTCGGGTAGCCTTCCACAAGCTTCCCACAATAAGTTGGGTGAATTTTGGCCCATCCTCCTGACAGAGCTGGTGTAACTGAATCAGGTTTGTAGGCCTCCTTGCTCGCACACGCCTTTTCAGTTCTGCCCACAAATGTTCTATAGGATTGAGGTCAGGGCTTTGTGATGGCCACTCCAATACATTTACATTTTAGTCATTTAGCAGACGCTCTTATTCAGAGCGACTGCATTTTTTTTTTTTACAAAATCGTACTGGGCCCCCCGTGGGAATCGAACCCACATCCCTGGCGTTGCAAGCGCCATGCTCTATCAACTGAGCTACACTTTGTTGTCCTTAAGCCATTTTGCCACAACTTTGGAAGTATGCTTGGGGTCATTGTCCATTTGGAAGACCCATTTGTGACCAAGCTTTAACTTCCTGACTCTTGAGATGTTGCTTCAATATATCCACAAAATTTTCCTTCCTCATGATGCCATCTATTTTGTGAAGTGCACCAGTCCCTCCTGCAACAAAGCACCCCCACAGCATGATGCTGCCACCCCCGTGCTTCACAGTTGGGATGGTGTTCTTAGGCTTGCAAGCCCGCCCCTTTTTCCTCCAAACATAACGATGGTCATTATGGCCAAACAGTTCTATTTTTGTTTCATCAGACCAGAGGACATTTCTCCAAAAAGTAAGATCTTTGTCCCCATGTGCAGTTGCAAACCGTAGTCTGGCTTCTTTATGGCGGTTTTGGAGCAGTGGCTTCTTCCTTGCTGAGCGGCCTTTGACTCTAAACCATTTAATTAACGACATCTATAAATGAAATCCCATCTCATCATCTTTCTCAAAATCTGCAATAAACACCAAACTTTTCTTCCTTTTCATAATGTTCAATAGTTTCCAGAAAATAATAAAATATTGTCACCAATGTTGCGACCCTCGCTAAAGCCAGATCGCTCAGTTTAAGTAATTTTGCTTATTACTTTCTTCGTTCTAAGTGTTAAACATAGAATACTGGGTTTTTATAATGGCCATTTGCCTCCTGCTTCAACAGTAATGTGATCAGTCTATTTGGGTTGTTCATACTCCTGTTCAAATGAAAAATTGAAGCAGGTGTGCAAATATTCTTTGATTTCTTTAGAAAAGGCCCTGTACACCTCAATTGGTATACCACCAAAGACAGGAGAGTTACCAGTTTGGAAATAGTTAGACTAAATATTAGCATTTCAAATATTCGCAGTTAATAACACAAAACAAATCATAAGGCTAGAGAAATATATCGATAAATATTACAACAACACGCAACACCCAAACATGGCGGAAGATAAACGAGGAGAACCAATCCCCAAGAGGAAACGCGACTCGTCAACTGATACAGGTGATTTATGCTTTTCACCACTGGGTCTGGTAAGTGTGGAAAGCAACCTGTTGAAGTCGATAAATAACAAACTGGGCAATACTAGAGCTGGTCAGTAAGGAGTTGAAAGCGAGTCTTGAAATGAGTGAAGAAAAAGCAGCGATAATGGAGAAAGTGAAAATCTAGTACTTACGGGTATTCAGGAAAAAGAGGGAGAAGCAACTGAGTATATTGTGAAGGACTTCCTTCTGACAGCACTGCAGATTCCACTCGAGGCTGTCGATAAAAATCCAACTCGAACGTGTACACCATTTCGGACAAAGAGGTCAGAAATACGAGCATCCAATCGTTGCCAAATTTGCTTTTTTAAGGATAAAGTAATGGTTAAAAGCCTAGGTAAAATACTTGCTGGCACAAAAATAGGCATGAATGATCAGTTTCCGAGGGAGATTGCAGAAAGGCGCCAAGTTCTGTATCCAATATTCAAGGAAAATAGATTAAAAGGGAAATGTGTTGCACTCGTTGTCGATAAACTGTATATTGACAACCAAATGTTCAGAGACACAAAGATTACTCCATGGCTATTCTGAAAGTTCTAATAGAGGAGTCGAATAATGGAACACCCAATACTAGCCATGATAGGGATTGTAATATTAAAGAACATGTATAGTATTTTATAAAGGATAAGACAATATAACAAGAAAAGATAACAAGCATAATAATACATCTTCAAATACAACTAATTAGAACATTGCATTTTTGGCAGGCAATTGTTGTTTTGGCGGACGGCTGTTGTGATTGGTCCTGTGTTCTCCCTGGCGTCCTTTCAGCCTTGCGGCAGGTGTGGGATGCAGGCGTGCGCTCGGTACCTATCCTCCACAATCAGCCATGTGGAGTGCGTTTTTGTGTTTGGAAAAGTCTGGCGTTAAGTGAGTGAGAGGGGAAATGGTTGCATATCCCGGAGCCAACGGGTGTCTATGAGCAGGGGTAGTGAGAGGGAGCTTTCAATTTTGTGTAGATGAGGGATATACATTTTTAAATATAGTATACATGTAATCTATTTTTTATTGTCCTGTCATGATGTAACGATCCCCAACCCTATATCCTGGACACCCACCTGAGCGACCCATACACCAAAGAGAAGTTCCCATCTGTTTTATGGACCTGCTGTGAATTGCCTATATGCAGCCTAAACAGAGAAATAAATGCGGTCAGAGACCTACTTGAGCAGCACCGCCCCCTCAAGATTCTGAGCCTGCCTGGCAGGGTTGGTCCTACAAAGCCAGAGCCCCCGATGGGGGAGCATAATATACAATGAAATTCTCAAAGCTGCTAATAAGAACCTTGACGACCTTGTACCTAGCCGGTGGGGATTCCGGTGGAGTATCCCCACCCAGGTAGTGGCAGTGCTAGCAACACTGGCTGCAGTAACCCATGGGGAGGGGGTCACACTCGGACAATCAGAGAGGGGGCTTACTATTGTGGCCCAAGTGGCACAAAATAATCAAAGTGTCACGCCCTGGCTCTGGGGACTCTTAAATGTTGAGCCAGGGTGTGGATTTTCTATGTTTAGTTTTCTATGTTTTTTGTTCTAGATCGTTTAGTTCTATGTTGGCCAGGGTGGTTCCCAATCAGAGGCAGCTGTAGTTCATTGTCTCTGATTGGGGACCATATTTAGGCAGCCTGTTTTGCACTAGTCTTTGTGGGATCTTGTTCTGTAAGGTTTGTTTTGTATTAACCTAGGACTTCAAGTATCGTTTGGTTTGTTGTTTTGTTCGTGTGGTGTACTACAAATAAAATGTAGGCTTATCACGCTGCGCCTTGGTCCGTGTCTTCAGTCGACGATCGTGACACAAAGGTATGACTGCACAGAGATGCTTGGGAAAATGGGTTGGATCGCAGTGGTTGTTTGCTGAAGTGGTAGTTGCTTGTTAAAAATGTAATGTAATACAATGGCAATTTGGGTTATAGGTTAAAATCCTACGCATGAATGCCGACATTATTACGCACATTAATTGATAATGATGGAAAATAAGATATGCAATATATTTGAATAGATATATTTTTTAATAGCTACAGTGGGGGGAAAATTATTTAGTCAGCCACCAATTGTGCAAGTTCTCCCACTTAAAAAGATGAGAGAGGCCTGTAATTTTCATCATAGGTACATGTCAACTATGACAGACAAATTGAGATTTTTTTTCTCCAGAAAATCACATTGTAGGATTTTTACTGAATTTATTTGCAAATTATGGTGGAAAATAAGTATTTGGTCACCTACAAACAAGCAAGATTTCTGGCTCTCACAGACCTGTAACTTCTTCTTTAAGAGGCTCCTCTGTCCTCCACTCGTTACATGTATTAATGGCACCTGTTTGAACTTGTTATCAGTATAAAAGACACCTGTCCACAACCTCAAACAGTCACACTCCAAACTCCACTATGGCCAAGACCAAAGAGCTGTCAAAGGACACCAGAAACAAAATTTTAGACCTGCACCAGGCTGGGAAGACTGAATCTGCAATAGGTAAGCAGCTTGGTTTGAAGAAATCAACTGTAGGAGCAATTGTTAGGAAATGGAAGACATACAAGACCACTGATAATCTCCCTTGAGCTGGGGCTCCACGCAAGATCTCACCCCGTGGGGTCAAAATAATCACAAGAACGGTGAGCAAAAATCCCAGAACCACACGGGGGGACCTAGTGAATGACCTGCAGAGAGCTGGGACCAAAGTAACAAAGCCTACCATCAGTAACACACTACGCCGTCAGGGACTCAAATCATGCAGTGCCAGACGTGTCCCCCTGCTTAAGCCAATACATGTCCAGGCCCATCTGAAGTTTGCTAGAGTGCATTTGGATGATCCAGAAGAGGATTGGGAGAATGTCATATGGTCAGATGAAACCAAAATATAACTTATTGGTAAAAACTCAACTCGTTGGGCTAACAAACTCAAAAGGGGTAATGATATTAATTAACAGTAATTTCGATCCAAATGTGCAAATTGTCCAAACAGATACGCAAGGTAGATGGATTATTTTATACATGGTATTGGACGATAAACAAATATGGCTCATTAAACTTTACGGACCAAATAATGATGATCCACAGTTCTTTGAAAATATAATAAATTATCGACCTTGCAAGCAATTCAAGACTCTATTATTATGGTGGGAGATTATAATACCGTTTTAAATAGCTCAATGGAACGTAAAGGAAATCACACTACAAACAATCACCCTCATGCTCTTAAGGAAATCGTGAATGTCATGGATACATTCGAACTAGTAGATATATTGAGGCTTAAATATCCTGATCTAGTGAGATATACACGGCGGAGACTCAATCAAGCTAGTTGTCTTGACTACTTTCTTATGTCATTCTAGTTGATAGGGGAAAGAATGCGGTCGGACCATCATATAATTGGCATATACATTACTCTTACTGAATTTCCACATGGGCGAGGATATTGGAAATGTAATCAAAGCCTATTGGATGATAACTTGTTTTTAACTAGGACAGAGGAATTTTATAATTGATTTTTTCCGACATAACATAGGTACAGCAAATCCCCTTATTGTATGGGACACCTTTAAATGTGCCTTTAGAGGCCATGCAATTCAGTACTCATCTCGAAAACAAAAGCAATTTAGGTCAAAAGAGTCCACACTAACAAAGGAAATAGAAGGTCTAACAGAACAGATAGATAGCAATAAAAACTGTAACATAGAGGCTCAGAATAAATTAGAGGAAAAACAAAAAGAAATTGAGAAACTTATTCAAGAAAGATCAAGTGTAATATATTATAAAAATAAAGCAAACTGGATGGAATATGGGGAAAAATGCACCAAATTATTTTTTAATCTTCAACATAGGAATGCTAACAAAAATAATGTATTGAAACTGGTTACAAATGACGGAGTCACCCATGATTCACCAAATTATGTTTAGAAGGAGGAAACAAAGTACTTTAAGCATACGTTTTCGTTTCAGTCGCCTCCATCTCCTCTAACTGAAGCAAATTATAGAGATTTTTTCTTTCTATTGATAATGTAAAATTAACAGCCATACAGAAAGACTAATTTGCAAGTGAAATTACAGAGGAGGAACTTCTGGATGCAATTAAAGACTTTAAGTCCGGGAAAACTCCAGGGTTGGATGGCATACCAGTCGAGGTATACCAAACCTTTTTTGATATACTAAGAGGACCGTTATTAGCATGTTTTAACCACTCCTATGTAAATGGTAGATTATCAGACACTCAAGAAGAAGGCCTGATTTCATTATTACTGAAACAGGATACAAGTTGAAAATATAAAGATCCAGTCCATTAAAAAAAATTGGCGGCCCCTTACACTTCAGTGTTGTGATGCAAAAATTCTAGCAAAATGTATAGCGCATAGAATTAAAAAGGTATTGTCGGACATTCTTCATTCTAATCAGACAGGTTTTTTACATGAGCGATACATTGGAGATAATATAAGGCAAGTACTGGAAACAATAGAACACTATGACAAATCTGGGAAACCAGGCCTGCTATTCATAGCAGACTTCGAAAATACATTTGATAAAGTACGACTGGGGTTTATATATAAATGCCTGGAGCATTTCAATTTTGGACAATCTCTTATAAATTGGGTTAAAATCATGTATAGTAACCCTAGGTGTAAAATAGTAAATAATGGCTATTTCTCAGAAAGTTTAAACAGTCAAGAGGAATGAAACAAGGTTGTCCACTATCGGCATATCTATTTATTATTGCCATCGTTAGCTATTAAAATCAGATCCAACAATAATATCAAGGGATTAGAAATCCAGGGCTTAAAAACAAAGGTGTCATTGTATGCTGATGATTCATGTTTTCTTTAAAATACACAATTTGAATCTCTCCACAGCCTCATAGAGGATCTAGATACATTTTTTAACCTCTCTGGATTACAACCAAATTATGATAAATGTACAATATTACATATTGGATCACTAAAAAATAAAAATGTTACATTACCATGTAGTTTACCAATAAAATGGTCTGATGGTGATGTGGATATACTCGGAATACATATCCCAAATGAAATAAATGATCTCACTCCAAGAAAAGATAGCAAAAATAGATAAGATCTTGCTACCATGGAAAGGTAAATACCTGTCAATTTGTGGAAAAATCACACTGATTAACTCTTTAGTATTATCCCAGTTTACCTATTTGCTTATGGTCTTGCCTACGCCTAGCGAACAGTTTTTTAAATTATATGAGCAAAAAATATTCAATTTTATTTGGAATATAAAATTAAACGGGCCTATTTATATAATGAATATGAATTAGGAGGACAGGAATTATTAAATATTAAAGCATTAGACCTATCACTAAAAGCTTCAGTCATACAACAATTATACTTACATCCGAACTGGTTCTCTAGCAAACTAGTAATATTGTCTCACCCAATGTTCAAGAAGGGACTTTTTCCCTTTATTCAGATTACAACCCCTCACTTTCAGGTATTTGAAAAGGAAATCATCTACCAAATATCACTATTTCTAAAACAAGCCATAGAAAGTTGGTTGCAATTTCTATTTAATCCTCCAGAAATGACAGAACAAATATTGCAACAAATATTGTGGTTAAACTCAAATATACTAATTGATAAAAAAAACATTATTTTTTGAGAAAATGTTTAAAAAAGGTATAATCTTCGTAAATGATATTATCGGCAGGAATGGTGGAGTTATGTCGCACATGCAGCTAACAAAAACATATGGAAATGTCTACTCTACTCAAACTTACAACCAAATAATTGCAGCCTTACCGCAAAAATGGAAGAGGAAAGTGGAAGGAGGAAAAAGTAAGGAACTTGTCTGTCGGCCTTGCATTAAAGAACATTATTGGTTAAAGAAAATTGTGATAAATAAAAAAGTTTATCCATTTCATTTAAGGACCAAAAGATTGACAGCCGTCCCATATAGATTGCAAAATAGTTGGAAAGAGATTTTTGACGTACCGATTCCATGGCATAGTGTTTATACGTAAAAACGACGCCGGATTCAAAACTTAGAATTTTTCTATTAAAATTATTATATAAAATTCTTGCTACCAATATAATGTTATTTGTATGGGGGATACGATCTTCCCAGCTCTGCAGATTTCGCTGTGAAGAGACAGAATCATTAGATCATTTGTTTTGGTACTGTCCATTTGTAGCTTGTTTCTGGACACAGGTCCAGGAATGGCTGAAGGATTGCAATATTTGCATGGAGCTGACCCTGCAGATAGCACTACTGGGTGATCTGAAAAGTCATAGTCAATCGATCAATAATATAATTATACTTTTAGCAAAGATGTTTATTTTCAATTCACAAACTGTAGAAACAATGAGAATAGAAAGGTTCAGAACTTTTGTAAAACATCACAGTACAGTTGAAAAATATATGACAAATAGAAATCCAATATGGATGGTGCTGAGAGATATATGTGAGGTGTTGAATGGAGCTGAAGGATGGGACTAATAACAACAACTAATAACAACAAGATAACTAGTGTAAGACATGCTGTGTCCATAATAAGTATATAGGTTATTGTGAGCTTTTGTGAAAGAGCACAGTTGGAAAGATATGGTATATAGAAGCATACCAGATGGACATCATTACATTTACATTTTAGTCATTTAGCAGACGCTCTTATCCAGAGCGACATACAGTTAGTGAATGCATACATGTTTTTTTGTTTTTTTTTCATACTGGCCCCCCGTGGGAAACGAACCCACATCCCTGCTGGTCAAACCCTCCCCTACCTTGGACGACGCTGGACCAATTGTGCGCCACCCATGGGTCTCCCGGTCACGGCCAGCTGCGACAGAGCCTGGACTCGAACCAGGATCTCTAGTGGCTAGCAGTGCGATGCAGTGCCTTAGACCACTGCGCCACAAGGAGGAAGTTCCGGAGTAAAAACAAACAAAATATAATTAGTGACTGTGTCCATAAAATGTGTATAGTATATATAAGCATGAAGTAGAGGCCTAAGCGTTGTTGTTCGCTGGTTTACTCCAATTAGGGAAGGGATTGTGGGGTTGGAAAGTAATAAAGGGAAATATATATATTTTTTAAGTATATGTATATATGTATGTGTATATATATATATATATATATATATATATATATATGTATATATATATATATATATGTGTATGTATGTGATATATATATATATATATATATATATACAGTGGGGAGAACAAGTATTTGATACACTGCCGATTTTGCAGGTTTTCCTACTTACAAAACATGTAGAGGTCTGTATTTTTATCATAGGTACACTTCAACTGTGAGAGACGGAATCTAAAACAAAAATCCAGAAAATCACATTGTATGATATTTAAGTAATTAATTTGCATTTTATTGCATGACATAAGTATTTGATACATCAGAAAAGCAGAACTTAATATTTGGTACAGAAACATTTGTTTGCAATTACAGAGATCATACGTTTCCTGTAGGTCTTGACCAGGTTTGCACACACTGCAGCAGGGATTTTGGCCCACTCCTCCATACAGACCTTCTCCAGATCCTTCAGGTTTCGGGGCTGTCGCTGGGCAATACGGACTTTCAGCTCCCTCCAAAGATTTTCTATTGGGTTCAGGTCTGGAGACTGGCTAGGCCACTCCAGGACCTTGAGATGCTTCTTACGGAGCCACTCCTTAGTTGCCCTGGCTGTGTGTTTTGGGTTGTTGTCATGCTGGAAGACCCAGCCACGACCCATCTTCAATGCTCTTACTGAGAGAAGGAGGTAGTTTGCCAAGATCACGCGATACATGGCCCCATCCATCCTCCCCTCAATACGGTGCAGTCGTCCTGTCCCCTTTGCAGAAAATCATCCCCAAAGAATGATGTTTCCACCTCCATACTTCACGGTTGGGATGGTGTTCTTGGGGTTGTACTCATCCTTCTTTTTCCTCCAAACACGGCGAGTGGAGTTTAGACCAAAAAGCTCTATTTTTGTCTCATCAGACCACATTACCTTCTCCCATTCCTCCTCTGGATCATCCAGATGGTCATTGGCAAACTTCAGACGGGCCTGGACATGCTCTGGCTTGAGCAGGGGGACCTTGCGTGCGCTGCAGGATTTTAATCCATGACGGCGTAGTGTGTTACTAATGGTTTTCTTTGAGACTGTGGTCCCAGCTCTCTTCAGGTCATTGACCAGGTCCTGCCGTATAGTTCTGGGCTGATCCCTCACCTTCCTCATGATCATTGATGCCCCACGAGGTGAGATCTTGTATGGAGCCCCAGACTGAGGGTGATTGACCGTCATCTTGAACTTCTTCCATTTTCTAATAATTGCGCCAACAGTTGTTGCCTTCTCACCAAGCTGCTTGCCTATTGTCCTGTAGCCCATCCCAGCCTTGTGCAGGTCTACAATTGTAGCCCTGATGTCCTTACATAGCTCTCTGGTCTTGGCCATTGTGGAGAGGTTGGAGTCTGTTTGATTGAGTGTGTGGACAGGTGTCTTTTATACAGTTAACGAGTTAAAACAGGTGCAGTTAATACAGGTAATGAGTGGAGAACAGGAGGGCTTCTTAAAGAAAAACGAACAGGTCTGTGAGAGCCAGAATTCTTACTGGTTGGTAGGTGATCAAATACTTATGTCATGCAATAAAATGCAAAATAATTACTTAAAAATCATACAATGTGATTTTCTGGATTTTTGTTTTAGATTCCGTCTCTCACAGTTGAAGTGTACCTATGATAAAAATTACAGACCTCTAGATGCTTTGTAAGTAGGAAAACCTGCAAAATCGGCAGTGTATCAAATACTTGTTCTCCCCACTGTATGTCTATATGCGAGAGAGAAAAAAACAAAAAAACATGGGGGATTGGAAGTGATGCAGACAATTACATTGATGGAAGTTCCAATCTATCTGCAATATTAAAGCTGATCTACCCCCTAAAATATATATATATATATATAGATAGATAATTGCCATTAGTAGTTCATCGTCCTCACAGGATGCTTTTTGTATTTCTGTTAACTGGTTCTCATAGTCTTCAGGGAAGAAGATGTTCTGGTAACGGGGTTAGCTGCTCCCTGAAATAAAAAATTATACTGAAGTACTTTAATATCTGGTGAGTGATAATGTGAATCCCCTTCAGAAAAAAAAAAAACAGTTTTGTGACCGTTTTCTTATATTGATTCCTTTGGTTCAACCTAAGAAAAAAAGCTTGTACACTTTTACCCTTTTTCAGTCCAAGCTGCTCAATTACCGTTTCTGCATAAAGGCTCTACAGCTCATGTTGTCTACTATTGATCAGAAGAAGCATTTCAATCAGAGGTTCTGCTACTGCATCAGTTTCTTTATTCAAGTCATTTATCTTTTAAGTTCATCCATTTTCCCTCCTAAGATACTGTTTTTTTTCTCCATGATGACCACTTAATTGAATGACCTCTGAACACACAATTTCCCCAAGACTGAAAAGATTTGGCATGGGGTCCTCAGATCCTCAAAAGGTTCAACAGCTGCACCATCGAGAGCATCCTGATTGGTTGCATTGCTGCCTGGTATGGCAACTGCTCGGCCTCCGACCGCAAGGCACTACAGAGGGTAGTGTGTACGGCCCAGTACATCACTGGGGTCAAGCTTCCTGCCATCCAGGACCTCTACACCAGGCAGTGTCAGAGGACGACCCTAAAAATGGTCAAAGACTCCAGCCACCCTAGTCATAGACTGTTCTCTCTGCTACCGCACGGCAAGCGGTACCAGAGCGCCAAGTGTAGGTCCAAAAGGCTTCTTAACAGCTTCTACCCCCAAGCCATAAGACTCGTGAACATCTAATCAAATGGCTAACCGGTGCCCCCGCACATTGACTCGGTACCGGTACCTCCTGTATATAGCCTCAATATTGTTATTTTTACTGCTGCTCTTTAATTATTTGTTACTTTTATTTCGTATTATTTTATATTTGATTTTTTATATTAGATTTTTTGGGTGTATTCTTTCTTAAAACTGCATTGTTCGTTAAGGGCTTGTAAGTACGCATTTCACTGTAAGGTCTACACCTGTTGTATTCGGCGCATGTGACAAATACAATTTTATTTTATTTTATTTTATGACCACTTGACTCTGAATGCACATTTGAAAGTGTCCTGGACAACCTGGGGATCCGCTGATCCCAGATTCTGTTGAAAGAATAATTAGTCAATTATTTGTTTTTATAACAAATTCTTCGTGTTTTAGCAGTGATTGAGTTTCCAATAATCTAGTCCTCTAGCATATTGTCGTCCGATACAAATAAATAAGTGCATGGCCTGACTGTAAATGGTCTGTGATACCTTAGAGACCAGATGGAAGGGGATAAGGAAGTAGTCGATGAGACTGGCCTGCCTATTTCTGTATCTAGTCAGATCAAGGTTTCTTAATCTTTCAACGATCTACCAGGTCTAAAGAGGACATTAATTCAGAGATTACAGAAAGTACTTTCGGATGATATTCATGTAAAATGAACCCCCCGATCTATCTAGATGTGCATTCTGCACAGTATTAAAATCACCAACAATTATGAATTGATCATCTGTTACATTATTCATTACAGAAATCATATTTTCAACCCCCCCAAAAAAACTGGCATCATCAGAGTTTTGGAGCATAGCTGTTAAGAAGGGTTATCTGAAATTCATCAACTTTAAGGTCCAATGGTTTCCATCTACCCTCAGTGTCTTGTTGGATGGAGAGGACCGATGGGTAGCAGGTCATTCTGTTTTACATTTTAGTCATTTAGCAGACGCTCTTATCCAGAGCGACTTACAGTTAGTCACATTATTATTATACTTTATTATTTTTTCATACCCCCTGTGGGAATCGAACCCACAACCCTGGCGTTGCAAACGCCATGCTCTATCAACTGAGCTACATCCCTGCCGGCCATTCCCTCCCCTACCCTGGACGACGCTGGGCCAATTGCGCGTCGCCCCATGGGTCTCCCGGTCGCAGACCGGCTACGACAGAGCCTGGATTCGAACCAGGATCTCTAGTGGTAGACCACTGCGCCACTCGGGAGCCACCAGGGGAGCCACCCGTGAAGACACGTGAACACTTCTCATCTTTGTGCACAAATTTGACCATTAAAACTATAGCTGGCAATACCTATGTCATAGACCATTAAAATGATATCTGGCACTACCTAGGTCAAAGACCACTACAATTATAACTGGTATCACCTAGGTCAAAGACCATTACAATTATAACTAGCAATACCTAGGTATTAGATGCTGGTTTGGGGGTATTTTTAGTTGATCAAATACAGTTGTTTCTATATTGGGAGTAATTAAAACTAGTTTTTCAACCACTCCACAAATTCCTTGTTAACAAACTATAGTGTTGGCAAGTCGGTTAGGGACATCTACTTTGTACATGACACAAGTAATTTTTCCAACAATTGTTTACAGACAGATTATTTCACTTATCATTGACTGTATCACAATTCCAGTGGGTCAGAAGTTTACATACACTAAGTTGATTGTGCCTTTAAACAGCTTTGAAAATTCCAGAAAATGATGTCATGGCTTTGGAAGGTTCTGATAGGCTAATTGACATCATTTTATTCAATTGGAGATGTACCTGTGGATGTATTTCAAGGCCTACCTTCAAACTCAGTGCCTCTTTGCTTGACATCATGGGAAAATGAAAAGAAAGACCTCAGAATTTTTTTTTTAGACCTCCACAAGTCTGGTACATCCTTGAGAGCAATTTCCAAACGCCTGAAGGTACCACGTTCATCTGTACAAACAATAGTACGCAAGTATAAACACCATGGGACCACGCAGCCGTCATACCGCTCAGGAAGGAGACGCATTCTGTCTCCTTTGCAACGCCAGGATATCTGACAATATTATAACTAATTTCATGCAATTCTACTAGTTTTGCCATGGGGCAGAGAGAAGTGTTTGCAGTTTTTAATATGATATCTGAGTGAGACTGACTAACAAAATCCATGGGGGCCGAGTCTGGCTCTGGTGCCATGGTGCCAGAACCAGTTGGTAACCTAAAACACATTGGAATGGCGTTAGGTTAGTGGAGGAGTGACGGAGAGAGTTCTGGGCATATTCGGCCCATGGCAAGAACACCGACCACTCCCCCGGCCGGTCCTGGCAGTAGGACCGCAGGAACCTACCCACATCCTGATTTACCCGTTCCACCTGCCCATTAGACTCGGGGTGGAAACCAGAGGTTAGGCTGACCGAGACCTCCAGACGTTCCATGAACGCCTTCCAGACCTTGGATGTGAACTGGGGACCTCGGTCGGACACTATATCCTCTGGTACCCCGTAGTGCCGGAAGACGTGTGTAAACAGGGCCTCCGAAGTCTGCAGGGCCGTGGGGAGACCGGGCAGAGGAAGGAGGCGGCAGGCCTTGGAAAAGCGGTCCACAACTACCAGGATGGTGGTGTTACCTTGAGAGAGGGGAAGATCAGTCAGGAAATCAATACTCAGGTGAGACCATGGTCGTTGTGGAACTGGTAAAGGTTCTAACTTACCCGCTGGGAGGTGCCTAGGTGCCTTTCTCTGGGAGCACATTGAGCAGGAGGAGACATACACCCTCACGTCCTTAGCCAAGGTAGGCCACCAGTACTTTCCGGTCAGGCAGCGCACTGTACGACCGATACCTGGGTGACCAGAGGAGGGTGACGTGTGTGCCCAGTACATCAGCCGATCACGGATAAGAGCAGGCACGTACCGCAGCCCAGCTGGACACTGAGGTGGAGATGGCTCTGTGCGTAACGCCTGCTCTATATCCGCGTCCATCGCCCCATACTACCAGTGCCACAATGCTTGAGGCCAGGAGTATGGGGGTGTTGTCTCTGGGCCTCTCCTCTGTGTCATACAGCCGTGACAATACATCTGCCTTCACGTTCTTCGTACCCGGGATGTATGATAGTGTGAAATCAAACCGGGTGAAGAATAGGGCCCATCTGGCCTGGCGAGGATTCAGCCTCCTCGCTGCCCGGATGTACTCCAGGTTACGGTGGTCCGTCCAGACGAGGAAAGGGTGTTTCGCCCCTTCGAGCCAATACCTCCACACGGTCAGGGCTCGGACAACAGTCAACAACTCCCGATCACCAACGTTGTAGTTCTGCTCCGCCGGGCTGAGCTTCTTAGAGAAGAAGGCACAGGGGCGGAGCTTGGGTGGCATGGCCGAGCGTTGAGATAGGACAGTGCCTATCCCTACCTCAGACGCATCCACCTCCACTACGAACGGTAGTGATGGATCGGGGTGGGCCAGTACCGGGGCTGAGGTGAACAGACCGCTCAGGTTACTGAAGGCCCTGTCAGCCTCAGCAGACCAGCAGAGCTGGGACGGCCCACCCTTCAACAGAGATGTAATGGGAGCTCCAACCTTGCAAAGCCAATAATGCGCTGCACCTCCTTAACCGTGGTTGGAGTCGGCCAATTACACATGGCTGAAATGCGATCTACCTCCATCTCCACACCTGAGGTGGTAATGCGGTATCCGAGGAAGGAGACGGACTGCTGGAAAAACAGACACTTTTCTGTCTTGGCATAAAGGTAATTTTCCTATAGTTGGGCCAGCACTTTGCGAACCAGGGACACATGCTCAGCGCGAGTAGTGGAATACACCAGAATGTCATCGATGTAGACCACTACCCCGCGACCAAGCATGTCCCGAAACACCTCGTTCACAAAGGACTGGAAGACGGATGGAGCATTCATCAAACCGTAGGGCATCACCATGTATTCATAATGCCCCGTGGTTGTGCTGAATGCTGTCTTCCACTCGTCCCCCTCTCAGACACGCACCAGGTTGTATGCACTCCGGAGATCTAATTTGGTGACTCTAACATGCATTGACTCAATCACTGAAGGAATAAGGGGGAGAGGATAACTGAATCGTATCGTCTCCTTGTTCAGTGATCAATAATCAATGCAAGGGCACGGACCGCCGTCTTTCTTCTTCACAAAAAATGTATTTGAGGAGGCAGAGCGAAGTGGAGGGACGTATAAACCCCTGGTGCAGGGACTCGGTGACGTATGTTTCCATAGCCTCCGTTTCAGCCTGCGACAGGGGATACACATGACTCCTGGGAGGCACAGCGTCTACCTGGAGGTTTATCGCCCAAACCCCCGCCCGATGAGGTGGTAACTTGGTCACCTGTGTTTTGGAAAACGCGTGTGCCAAATCGAGGTATTCGGGGAGAATGCACACGGTGGAGGTACTGTCTGAACTTTCTACCGTGGTTACACCAACAGAAACACCAAGACACCTACCCTGACACTCTCGCGACCACCCCGTGAGAACCCTCTGCGGCCATGAGAAGGTGGGGTTGTGGAGTGCTAACCAAGGAATACCTAATACAACAGGGAAAGCAGGAGACTCAATAATAAAAAAAAGTGACTTGCTCGCGATGAGTCTCATGAGCGAACTCCCCGTAGTTGTCCAATGCGGCTCCTCCTTCATTCCAGACCGCGTTGGCCCACTCCAGGGCTTTCTTCGAGAGGCAGGAGATGAGGGTGGACACCTTCTCCCGCTCCGATGGGGCCGGGCTGATGCTGGAAAAGTAGAGCTCCAGTTGGAGGAAGAATCCCTGGCAGAGAGCAGCTGTGCCGTCGAAATCCTGTGGTTGGGATATGTGGATCCCTCTGGGTGCTGGGGTGTGGGTGGCTGGATTCGGTTGCCCAGCTGGTCTCGACAGATCGGGTCCTCTCCTCTCCAGGCGTTGGATGACCTGGAGAACCCGATCCATCGCTTCTCCCAAGCTGGCTAGCATTGTTGAATGCTTCTGGACCCATGCCACGATTCCAGGTAGGCGCTCCTCTCCCGCTGACTCCATAGTGGGTGGGGGATTCTGTGATTCGTGATTTGAAGGAATCAGGCGCAGGAGGGTAAATCACAGTATACAGAGTTTATTCCGTAATACAGCGTTAACCAGTCCAGTGCGCAAAACAGGCGCACTGGAACAAACAGGCACACAGGGAAAATACCCCGGCAATACAAAATACACTGTGCTCAACCGAGCTACTATCTCCTCACAATAAACAATCACCCACAAGGACAAGGGGGCAGAGGAAACACGTATACACCTACTAATGAGGGGATATGAACCAGGTGCGTGTAATAGACAAGACAAAACAAATGGAATTATGAGATATGGAGCGGCAGCGGCTAGAAGGCCGGTGACGACGAATGCCGAAGCCTGCCCGAACAAGGAGAGGAGGCAGCTTCGGAGGAAGTCTTGACAGGAGGAACTGTGTGGACATTGATTGTGTTGGCTAGCGTGAAGCAGGTAGCTAGCCCATGGGGGTATAGAGGTAGCAGTAGGAACTCCAGGAGGGGATAGAGGAAGACTATTGCTAATCTTGGTGAGGGGGTGGAAACAGATAGATGATGAACACAGAGGCCTCTTCATTGATTCAATGGCTTCGTTTAGCTCCGGCTAATATTAACTTACGGTACAGGGGACCACCGGAGGGAGCAGAGAACGGGAGGAAGGGGGATGGAACATGGGAGACACCGGCTTACTCTGACTTCCTCTAGGAGAATGTTCAATTAGTTCAAAGACAACATGGAGAGACATTTAATCAATGATTCAGGTATGTGTACTGCTACAGGCAACGTCAAGTACACACACACATATGCACACACACACGCAAGCACGCACGCACAAAAACACACACACACACACACACACACACACACAAGAGCAGGAGAGAGACATGAGATTGAATGTATGCACGTTCACGGCAGTCCCAGGTAATAGCCCCCGACCATCATTGTCTGAGGGAGGGAGGAGATGGATGCAGAGGATCATCCAGGTACAAAACCTTTGGGGGAGACAACAGAGGGTCTTCCAGCTACATAACCTTTGGGAGGAGACAGCAGAGGATCATCCAGGTACATAACCTTTGGGGGAGACAACAAAGGGTCTTCCAGCTACACTGGGGAAAAAAAGTATTTAGTCAGCCACCAATTGTGCAAGTTCTCCCACTTAAAAAGATGAGAGAGGCCTGTAATTTTCATCATAGGTACACGTCAACTATGACAGACAAAATGAGAAGAAAATCACATTGTAGGATTTTTAATGAATTTATTTGCTAATTATGGTGGAAAATAAGTATTTGGTCAATAACAAAAGTTTCTCAATACTTTGTTATATACCCTTTGTTGGCAATGACACAGGTCAAACGTTTTCTGTAAGTCTTCACAAGGTTTTCACACACTGTTGCTGGTATTTTGGCCCATTCCTCCATGCAGATCTCCTCTAGAGCAGTGATGTTTTGGGGCTGTCGCTGGGCAACACGGACTTTCAACTCCCTCCAAAGATTTTCTATGGGGTTGAGATCTGGAGACTGGCTAGGCCACTCCAGGACCTTGAAATGCTTCTTACGAAGCCATTCCTTCGTTGCCCGGGTGGTGTGTTTGGGATCATTGTCATGCTGAAAGACCCAGCCACGTTTCATCTTCAATGCCCTTGCTGATGGAAGGAGGTTTTCACTCAAAATCTCACGATACATGGCCCCATTCATTCTTTCCTTTACACGGATCAGTCGTCCTGGTCCCTTTGCAGAAAAAACAGCCCCAAAGCATGATGTTTCCACCCCCATGCTTCACAGTAGGTATGGTGTTCTTTGGATGCAACTCAGCATTCTTTGTCCTCCAAACACGACGAGTTGAGTTTTTACCAAAAAGTTATATTTTGGATTCATCTGACCATATGACATTCTCCCAATCCTCTTCTGGATCATCCAAATGCACTCTAGCAAACTTCAGACGGGACTGGATATGTACTGGCTTAAGCAGGGGGACACGTCTGGCACTGCAGGATTTGAGTCCCTGGCGGCGTAGTGTGTTACTGATGGTAGGCTTTGTTACTTTGGTCCATGCTCTCTGCAGGTCATTCACTAGGTCCCCCGTGTGGTTCTGGGATTTTTGCTCACCGTTCTTGTGATCATTTTGACCCCACGGGGTGAGATCTTGTGTGGAGCCCCAGATCGAGGGAGATTATCAGTGGTCTTGTATGTCTTCCATTTCCTAATAATTGCTCCCACAGTTGATTTCTTCAAACCAAGCTGCTTACCTATTGCAGATTCAGTCTTCCCAGCCTGGTGCAGGTCTACAAATTCGTTTCTGGTGTCCATTGACAGCTCTTTGGTCTTGGCCATAGTGGAGTTTGGAGTGTGACTGTTTGAGGTTGTGGACAGGTGTCTTTTATACTGATAACAAGTTCAAACAGGTGCCATTAATACAGGTAACGAGTGGACGACAGAGGAGCCTCTTAAAGAAGAAGTTACAGGTCTGTGAGAGCCAGATATCTTGCTTGTTTGTAGGTGACCAAATACTTATTTTCCACCATAATTTGCAAATAAATTCATTAAAAATCCTACAATGTGATTTTCAGGATTTTTTTTCTCTCAATTTGTCTGTCATAGTTGACGTGTACCTATGATGAAAATTACAGGCCTCTCTCATCTTTTTAAGTGGGAGAACTTGCACAATTGGTGGCTGACTAAATACTTTTTTTCCCCACTGTACATAACCTTCGGGAGGAGACAACAGAGGGTCGTCTAGGTACATAACCTTCGGGAGGAGACAACAGAGGGTCGTCCAGGTACACAACCTTCGGGAGGAGACAGCAGAGGGTCATCCAGATACACAACCTTCGGGAGGAGACAGCAGAGGGTCATCCAGATACACAACCTTCAGGAGGAGACAGCAGAGGGTCGTCCAGGTACACAACCTTCGGGAGGAGACAGCAGAGGGTCTTCCAGGTACACAACCTTCGGGAGGAGACAGCAGAGGGTCGTCCAGGTACACAACCTTCGGGAGGAGACAGCAGAGGGTCGTCCAGGTACACAACCTTCAGGAGGAGACAGCAGAGGGTCGTCCAGGTACACAACCTTCAGGAGGAGACAGCAGAGGGTCGTCCAGGTACACAAGCTTCAGGAGGAGACAACAGAGGGTCGTCCAGGTACACAACCTTTGGCAGAGGGATGCATGTACTGTGTATCTCCTATCCTCCTCCAACACACTTTACAGCAGGTATCAAGGTAACACTTTACTTGGATAGTCCATCTGTAGATGCTCTACAAACTATCTACAGACTGTCAGTTACATTTCAACTATGTATCTACTAACCCTAACCTTAACCCTTATCCTAACCACAAAGCTAACCTTACCCTAACCCTAACCTTAACCCTTATCCTAACCACAAACCTAACCTTACCCTAACCCTAACCTTAACCCTTATCCTAACCCTAAACGTAATCCTTATCCTAACCCTAAACTTAATCCTTACCCTAACCCTAACCTTAACCCTTATCCTAACCCTTGTTCTAAACCTAACCCTAACCGTAACTTTAGCAAGCAGTAGATACCTACATTAATTGGGTACCATTTGGGACATTGGCTCATACACTCAGTAAATGAACTGCATCATATAGCCATGCAAATGTGTTGGGGACATCTCTGCTTCAGCAAAAACATTATCTATGATAACATGACTTACTGCGTTAGAGGCTAGATTCCTATTTAATATATTTCCTATTCAATATGAATTTGCAACCCTGAAATAAATTAAGCATATTAAATTGTCCCCCCTCATCAATATACACACAATACCCCATAACAGGTTTTAGAACATTTTGCAAATTTATAAAAAATAAAAAACTGAAATATTTACATTTTAGTCATTTAGCAGACACTTTTATCCAGAGCGACTTACAGGTAGTGAGTGCATAAATGTTCATACTGGCCCCCGTGGGAAACGAACCCACAACCCTGGCGTTGCAAGCGCCATGCTCTACCAACTGAGCTACAGGGGACCTGTTAATATAACATTAACGTAAGTATTCAGACCCTTTACTCAGTACTTTGTTAAAGCACCGTTGGCAGAGATGTTTGATCGGGTTCAAGTCCGGGCTCTGGCTGGTCCACTCAACGACATACAAAGACTTGTCCCGAAGCCACTCCTGCGTTGTCTTGGCTGTGTGCTTAGGGTCGATGTCCTGTTGGAAGGTGAACCTTCGCCCCAGTCTGAGGTCCTGAGCGTCCTGGAGCAGGTTTTCATCAAGGATATTGCTGTACTTTGCTTCGTTCATCTTTAACTCGATCCTGACTAGTCTCCCAGTCCCTGCGGCTGAAAAACATCCCCACAGCATGATGCTGCCACCATGCTTCACCGTAGGGATGGTGCCAGGTTTCCTCCCGACATGACGCTTGGCATTCAGGCCAAAGAGTTCAACCTTGGTTTCATCAGACCAGAAAATCTTGTTTCTCAAGGTCTGAGTCCTTTGGGTGCCTTTTGGCAAACTCCAAGCAGGCTGTTATGTGCTTTTTACTGAGGCATGGCTTCCGTCTGGCCACTCTACCATAAAGGCCTGATTGGTCAAGTGCTGCAGAGATGGTTTTCCTTCTGGAAGATTCTCCCATTTCCACAGAGGAACTCTAGAGCTCAGGTTCTTGGTCACCTCCCTGACTAAGGCCCTTTTCCCTCGATTGCTCAGTTTGGCTGGGCGGCCAGCTCTAGGAAGAGTCTTGCTGTTTCCAAAGTTCTTCCATTTAAGAATGATGGAGGCCACTGTGTTCTTGGGGACCTTCAATGCTGCAGACATTACATTTACATATACGTCATTTAGCAGACGCTCTTATCCAGAGTGACTTACAAAATTGGTGCATTCACCTTATGACAACCACTTTACAATTTATTTATTTTTAAAAATCACTTTTTTTTTATTCATAATTTTTCGAGTGTATTTATAATTTTCATTTGTTTTATATATATATATTTTGAATTTTTTGTATTCTTTTTCAATAATTTATTATTTACCTTGTACCTGTACCTTTTTTTAAATTTTTCTGTCATAATTTTTATTTTTATTTTATTATTTATTTTATTTTTATTTTTTGTGGGGGTGGGGTGGGGGGGGGTGTAGAATGATTACTTTTATCCTATCCCAGGTATTCCTTAAAGAGGTAGGGTTTCAAGTGTCTCCGGAAGGTGGTCAGTGACTCCGCTGTCCTGGCATCGTGAGGGAGCTTGTTCCACCATTGGGGTGCCAGAGCAGCAAACAGTTTTGACTGGGCTGAGCGGGAACTGTGCTTCCGCAGAGGTAGGGGGACCAGCAGGCCAGAGGTTTCTGACATTTCTGGTACCCTTCCCAAGATCTGTGCCTCGACACAATCCTGTCTCAGACCTCTACAAACAATTCCTTTGACCTCATGGCTTGGTTTTTTGCTCTGACATACACTGTCAACCATGGGATCTTATATAGACAGGTGTGTGCCTTTCCAAATCATGTCCAACCAATTTAATTTACCACAGGTGGACTCTGTACGTCATCAGAGTGCGCAGCTGAACATCGTATGCTGGAAAACACTTGGTTTGTTATTTTGGATTAAAACAAAAACGCTATTCATGAATACGAATACAGAACTTGTTTTTGCGTGGATTCCACGACACGGTTAGCTTTTAACAGCTAAGACCGCTATTTATTCTCCCGGAATCCCGCTTAAGAGACAGGTTGAAGCCTGCTTGACAGAGATGCTTAGCTGCTAGCCATCAAGCTAACGAAGTTGATACCAGATGATTTTTGCAATGGAGCCCTCTTTGTCTGGAGAACTAGATGAACGGTTCCAGCGCTGTCGGAGCTGTATCTATTACGCTTTGTTTCAGGACAAACCGTTTCACTCGGAGGGCCAATGCGGCACTTGTTTACTTGCCGAGGATTATAGGCTTGAGGTGGCTTCCTTGATCACGCAGGTCGCCAGCCTATGTAAGAAACTGCGGAAAACGCAGAGTGGAATGTTTACATTTTCTACACCGGTGGCTGGCCGGCGTTCGCGCTTGTTGGATGCATCTCTGCCTTGTCGTTTGTCGTTATCCGACTGGCCGGTGTTGCCTGGAGCTCCCCCATCTGATAGCACTGTTGAAGGAGCACAGCATGTGGAGAAAGGCAATCAACGATGGTCGCATGTCACGGCCATGGAAGCAAAGCAGTCTACACTCCCAACGAGAGGCCTGGAGCGGATACAAACAACTAATAGTTTCGCCGTCCTGGAGCCTGATCTTCCTGCACCTTCGTCTTCGCTGGGGGTATCTGTGTCTGCGGCCGCAGTGCCTACTAATACGATTTCGAAGTCGACATCGGCAACCTTCCGTCCCTGCTCTGGATCGAGCGGGGCTTCTCCATCTGTCGGAGGCCTGCATCCTGTGAAGCGTGGGAGTGGGTGGATTTCCTCATCCTTCTTACCGGTCATGATTTTGGGCAGCTCAATGGTAAGAAATGTGACCGTTCCTGGTGCAAAAACAATGTCCTATCCCGGAGCTCAAGTAAATTACATTACTAAGCTGTTCCCGAATGTACTACGTCAGGACACGGAAATCAATTATATCGTAGTCCATGTGGGTTTTAATGACATTATGAAGGGCAGCTCTGAACAGTTGAAACTGGATTTTAAAGAGCTGATTGACTCTCTGCTAGACACTGACAAAAAAACCATCATATCTGGCCCTGTGCCCTCTCTGAATTGTGGTATTGAACGCTTTAGCAGGATTGTTGCTATTCACAACTGGCTACGTGATTATTGCAGCTCAATCGGTGTAACTGTTGTTGACAATGTCGATACCTTTGGGAAACAAAACACGTTTTATAAGGAGGATGGGATCCAACCAAATCATTTGGGTTCCTGGATCCTTTCACAGCATTATAAGGCTGCGTTGAGACAATGACTTAGCAATGACCCAAGCCCAGCTCAGCTAATCCCTACCATTGTGATGCAGAGTTGTCATAATGCTTCAGCAAATGTACATTACACCAGGGGCATCGGTAGACAATATAAGTAACCTAATTTGTGTCCCTCTAACTGCCCTGAATGCCTCTGCTGATTATACAGCTATTGTGTGCAGTAATCAGGTGCCTAAGAACCAGATTTATACTGTTAGCACTGAGCAAGTGTGCCCTAGGAGGAAGTCCACTGTGTGCAGCTCACCCTGCACTAACATAAAGAACATGAGCACATCTAGCACATCTACTGCTGCTAAGCTTCCCAGTAAAGCAATAAAAACAAGTAAACATCCCAGAAGAAAAGTGCTCAAAATAGGCCACGTTAACATATGTAGCATACATAAGAAATCAATCATTTGCTAGTAACAGATGACATTCATATTCTGACTATATCTGAAACTCACTTAGATAAGACCTTTGATGATACAGTGGTAGCAATACAAAGTTATAACATTTAGAGAAAAGATAGAAATGCAAATGGTTGTGGTGTTGCTGTTTTTTTATTCAGAACCACATTCCTGTGAAGATTAGAGAGGATCTCATGTTAAATACTGTTGAAGTAATATGGCTACAGGTTTATCTGCCTCACCTAAAGCCCATTCTGGTGGGAAGCTGCTATAGACCACCAAGTAATTACAGTCAGTATCTGGATAACATGTGTGAAATGCTTGATGTATGTGATATCAATAGAGAGGTATACTTTCTGGGTGATTCAAATATTGACTGACTTTCTTCAGGCTGCCCACTCAAGAGAAAGCTTCAAACTGTAACCAATGCCTGTAACCTGGTCCTAACAGGGTAGTTACAAACAGTACAGGACTTAAATCATCAACATGTATTGATCATATCTTTACCAATGCTGCAGAGAGTTGTTTGAAAGCAGTATCAAAATCCATTGGATGTAGTGATCACAATATTGTAGCCATGTCTAGGAAAAAGTTCCAAAGGCTGGGCCTAATATATTTTGTATAAGAGGTCATACAATACGTTTTGTAGTGATTCCTATGTTGTTGATGTAAAGAATATATGTTGGTCCGTGGTGTGTAATGAGGAGCAAACAGACACTGCACTTGACACATTTATGAAATAGCTTATTCCAGTTACTAATAAGCATGCACCCATTAAGGAAATGACTGTAAAAACTGTTAAATCCCCGTGGATTGATGATGAATTAAAAAAATGTATTGTTGAGAGGGATGAGGCAAAAGGAATGGCAAATTAGTATGGCTGCACAATCAATTGGCAAACGTATTTTAAATTGAGAAATCATGTGACTTAACTGAATTAAAAGAAGAAGAAACTACACTATGAAACAAAGATAAATTACATAAAGAATGATGGTAAAAAGCTTTGGAGCACCTTAAATGACATGTTGGGAAAAAAGGCAAACTCAGCTCCATCATTCGTTGAATCAGATGACTCATTCATCACAAAACCAACTGATATTGCCATCTACTTTAATGATTTTTCCATTGGCAAGATTAGCAGATTTAGGCATGACATGCCAGCAACATTTGCTGACACTACACATCCAAGTATATCTGACCAAATTATGAAAGACAAGCATTGTAATTTTGAATTACGTAAAGTGAGTGTGGAAGAGGTGAAAAAAGGATTGTTGTCTATCAACAATGACAAGCCACGGGGTCTGTTAACTCGGATGGAAAATTACTGAGGATAATGGTGAACGATATTGCCACTCCTATTTGCCATGTTTTCAATGTAAGCCTACTAGAAAGTGTGTGCCCCCAGGCTTGGAGGGAAGCAAAAGTCATTCCACTACCTAAGAATAGTAAATCCCCCTTTACTGGCTCAAATAGCTGACCAATTAGCCTGTTACCAACCCTTAGTAAACTATTGGAAAACATTGTGTATGACCAGATACAATACCATTTTACGGTAAACAAATTGACAACAAACTTTCAGCATGCTTATAGAGAAGGACATTCAACAAGCACAGCACTTACACAAATGACTGATGATTGGCTGAGAGAAATTGATGATACAAATATTGAGGGGGCTGTTTTGTTAGACTTCAGTGTGGCTTTTGACATTATCGATCATAGTCTGCTGCTGGAAAAACATATGTGTTATGGCTTTACTCCACCTGCTATATTGTGGATACCTGTCTAACACAACATAGAGGGTTTTCTTTAATGGAAGCCTCTCCAACATAATCCAGGTAGAATCAGGAATTCCCCAGGGCAGCTGTCTAGGTCCCTTAAATTTTTTCAATCTTTACTAATGACATGCCACTGGCTTTGAGTAAAGCCAGAGTGTCTATGTATGTGCATGACTCAACAATATACATGTCAGCTACTACAGCAACTGAAATGACTGCAACACTTAACAAAGAGTTGCAGTTAGTTTCAGAGTGGGTGGCAAGGAATAATTTAGTCTTAAATATTTCTAAAACTAAAAGCATTGTATTTGGGACAAATCATTCACTAAACCCTCAACCTCAACTAAATCTTGTAATAAATAATGTGGAAATTGAGCAAGTTGAGGTGCCTTAACTGCTTGGAGTAACCCTGGATTGTAAACTGTCATGGTCAAAACATATTGATACAACAGTAGCTAAGATGGGGAGAAGTCTGTCCAAAATAAAGCGCTGCTCTACCTTCTTAACAGCACTATCAACAAGGCAGGTCCTACAGGCCCTAGCTTTGTCACACCTGGACTACTGTTCAGTCGTGTGGTCAGGTGCCACGAAAAAGGACTTAGGAAATTTGCAATTGGCTCAGAACAGGGCAGCACTCCTTGTCAATCTCTCCTTGCTCAAAGTGGAGGAGAGATTGACTTCATCACTACTTGTATTTGTGAGAGGTGTTGACATGTTGAATTCACCGAGCTGTCTGTTTGAACTACTGGCGCACAGATTGGTCACCCATGCATACCCCACAAGACATGCCACCAGAGGTCTCTTCACAGTCCCAAAGTCCAGAACAGACTATGGGAGGCGCACAGTACTACATAGAGCCATGACTACATGGAACTCTATTCCACATCAAGTAACTGATGCAAGTATTAAAATTAAATTTAAAAAACAGATCAAAAAACACCTTATGGAACAGCGGGGACTGTGAAGCAACACATACATAGGCACAGACACATACACTCTGCACACGAAAACATACACACTATACACACACGCACACATGGATTTTTGTACTGTAGATATGTGGTAGTGAAGTGGAGAATTTCAACAAGCATTTTGCTACGGCTGGCCATGCTTTCCACCTGGCTACCACTACCCTGGCCACCAGCTCTGCACCCTCCGCTGCAACTTGCCCATGCCTCCCCCGCTTCTCCTTCACACAAATCCAGACAGCTGATGTTCTGAAAGAGCTGCAAAATCTGGACCCCTACAAATCATCTGGGCTAGACAATCTGGACCCTTTCTTTCTAAAACTAGCCGCCGAAATTGTCGCAACCCCTATTACCAGCCTGTTCAACCTCTCTTTCGTAACGTCTGAGATCCCCAGAGATTGGAAAGCTGCCGCGGTCATCCCCTTCTTCAAAAGGGGGTGACACTCTAGATCCAAACTGTTACAGACCCATATCCATCCTGCCCTGCCTTTCAAAAGTTTTTGAAAGCCAAGTCAACAAACAGATCACCGACCATTTCGAATCCCACTGTACCTTCTCCGCTATGCAATCCGGTTTCCGAGCTGGTCATGGGTGCACTTCAGCCACGCTCAAGGTCCTAAACGATATTATAACCGTGATCGATAATAGACAGCACTGTGCAGCCGTTTTCATTGACCTGGCCAAGGCTTTCGACTCTGTCAACCACCGCATTCTTATTGGCAGACTAAATAGCCTTGGTTTCTCAAATGACTGCCTCGCCTGGTTCACCAACTACTTCTCAGATAGAGTTCAATGTGTCAAATCGGAGGGCCTGTTGTCTGGACCTATGGCAGTCTCTATGGGGGTGCCACAGGGTTCAATTCTTGGGCCGACTCTTTTCTCTGTGTATAGCAATGACGTCGCTCTTGCTGCTGGTGACTCTCAGATCCACCTCTACGCAGACGACACCATTTTGTATACATCTGGCCCTTCATTGGACACTGTGTTAACAAACCTCCAAACGAGCTTCAATGCCATACAACACTCCTTCAGTAGCCTCCAACTGCTCTTTAACACTAGTAAAACTAAATGCATGCTCTTCAATCGAACGCTGCTTGCACCCGCCCACCCGACTAGAATCACTACTCTCGACGGGTCTGACCTAGAGTATGTGGACAACTACAAATATCTAGGTGTCTGGTTAGACTGTAAACTCTCCTTCCAGACTCACATTAAGAATCTCCAATCCAAAGTTAAATCTAGAATCGGTTTCCTATTTCGCAACAAAGCCTCCTTCACTCATGCTGCCAAACAAGCCCTCGTAAAACTGACTATCCTACCGATCCTTGACTTCGGCGATGTCATTTACAAAATAGCCTCCAACACTCTACTCAGCAAATTGGATGTAGTCTATCACAGTGCCATCCGTTTTGTCTCCAAAGCCCCATATAATACCCACCACTGTGACCTGTACGCTCTTGTTGGCTGGTCCTCACTACATATTCGTCGCCAAACCCACTGGCTCCAGGCCATCTATAAATCCCCGCCTTATCTTAGCTCATTGGTCACCATAGCAACACCCACCCGTAGTCTGCGCTCCAGCAGGTATATCTCACTGGTCATCCCCAAAGCCAACACCTCCTTTGGCCGCAATTCCTTCCAGTTCTCTGCTGCCAATGACTGGAACAAATTGCAAAAATCTCTGAAGCTGGAGACACTTATCTCCCTCACTAACTTTAAGCATCAGTTGTCAGAGCACCTTACCGATCACTGAACCTGTACACAGCCCATCTGAAATTAGCCCGCCTAACTACCTCATCCCTATATTGTTATTTATTTTGCTAATTTGTACCCCAGTATCTCTATTTGCACATCATCTCTTGCACATCTATCATTCCAATGTTAATACTAATTGTAATTATTTTGCACTATAGCCTATTTATTGCCTTACCTCCATAACTTGCTACATTTGCACACACTGTATATATATGTATTTCTGTTGTATTTTTGACTTTGTTTTGTTTTACCCCATATGTAACTCTGTGTTGTTGTTTTTATCGCACTGCTTTGCTTTATCTTGGCCAGGTCGCAGTTGTAAATGAGAACTGGTTCTCAACTGGTTTACCTGGTTAAATAAAGGTGAAATAAATAAATAAATAAAATAAAGTAGTGGTGGAGTAGGGGCCTGAGGGCACACAGTGTGTTGTGAAATCTGTGAATGTATTGTGATGTTTTTAAAATTGTATGAACTGCCTTAATTTTACTGGACCCCAGGAAGAGTAGCTGCTGCCTTGGCAGGAACTTATGGGGATCCATAATAAATACAAATACAATGAAGTTGTCAAGGACGATCATTGGAAACAGGATGCACCTGAGCTCAATTTCGAGTCTCATACAAAGGGTCTGAATACTTTTTCTGTTGTTGTTTTTTATTATAAATTTGCAAAACATATTATAAATCTGTTTTCACTTTGTCATAATGGGGTATTGTGTGTAGATTGATGAGGAATTTTGTTTTATTTAATCCATTTTAGAATAAGGCTGTAACGTAGCAAAATGTGAAAGAAGTCAAGGGTTCTGAATACTTTCCGAATGCACTGTAAACTTCACTCACTGTGCTCTCCTATCCATCCATCTCTTATACAAATATATTACAATGACGAAAGACTAAGACATTGAGCAGAATAGATCACAGAATTCTACCAGGTACATGATTAAATCTGGCTTCACAGGTTTCTACCAGGTACATGCTTATATCTGACTTCTTGAGTGTCTCTCCACCGGCTGCCGTGAGATTGGTATCAGAGCTGGGAGCTATAAACTGACTGAGTCCCAAATGACACCATAGTCCCTATTTAGTGCTATGAGCCCCCTGTGGACTCTGATCAACATGAGTGCACTATAAAGGTAATAGCATGCCATTTGGAAGACAGACTATCTGTGGTAAAGAGG
>NC_059221.1:42915800-42940800 GCF_020615455.1 Coregonus clupeaformis
GTCTGTTTCTCTGCCTGTCTCTCTGTCTGTCAGGCTGCTGCAGGGTGTGGGGCGGCCAGACGAGGCGCTGGCGTGCGTGGAGGCCGGAGTGGACCTGTTTGAGAGCTTCTTCCCCTTCGGGGTGACAGAGCGAGGCTTTGCTCTCACCTTCCCCTTCAACATCACCACTGACCCAGAGGCAGTAGGTACAGATGTACAGGCACCACCAACAGGTCAGTGTGTTCCATACGCGCCAACTACCAGCCAAATAGCTGACTACTAACCCTTATGTGGCCGGCTACTTAACTAATGGGGGTGCATCAGATGCCACCAAATTCAATTGTTTTCATTCCGCTGGCTACTTTTGATGTTTTGAGAACACATTGACAGCTGTGATACAGTACTGTCAGAACCATGGACCACTGACAGCTGTGAAACTATATTGTATGAAAATGTATGCACCCACTAACTGCAAGTCGCTCTGGATAAGAGCGTCTGCTAAATGACTCAAATGTAAAAATGTTACACAAGCATAAAGCAGCATAACAACGCCTTAGGAAGACAGTGTTGTTGTTACACAAGTTTTCCAGGGCCATATAGCAACATAACAATGCCTTAGGAATGTGTTCCATTCTATGGATGGTACAGTATACTGTACATACATTGGCTAGTATGTTCTCTGTCGTACGTCTAAGATGATGTATATATAAGTGTTTTCCTTCTCATAGCTGTATTAAACCAGAAACGTAATGTTGAGACAAACGTTCCCTCTGAAGATAGACCTGCACAAGATGATAGTTTTAGTAGTAAATACACTGAACCAACATATAAACACAACATAGAAAGTGTTGGTCACATGTTTCATGAGCTGAAATTAAAGATCGCAGAAATGTTCCATATTCACAAAAAGCTTATTTCTCTCCAATTTTGTGCACAAATTCGTTTACATCCCTGTTAGTGAGCATTTATAGCAAGATAATCCATCAACATGACAGGTGTGGCATATCAAGAAGCTGATTAACCGCCTTATCATTTCACAGGTGCACCTTGTGCTGGGGACAATAAAAGGCCACTGTAAAATGTGCAATTTTGTCACACAACACAATGCCACAGATGTCTCAAGTTTTGAGGGAGCGTGCAATTGGCATGCTTACTGCAGGAATGTCCACCAGAGCTGTTGCCAGATAATGTAATGTTAATTTCTCTACCATAAGCCACCTCCAACGTCGATTTAGAGAATTTGGCAGTACGTCCAACCGGCCTCAAAAGTGCAGACCACATGTAACCACGCCAGCCCAGGACCTCCACATCCGGCTTCTTCACCTGCGGGACCACACGGACTGCTGATGAAACTGAGGAGTATTTCAGTCTGTAATAAAGCTCTTTTGTGGGGAAATACAAATTCTGATTGGCTGGGCCTGGCTCCCCAGTGGGTGGGCCTGGCTCCCAAGGTGGGTGGGCCTATGCCCTCCCAGGCACACCCATGGCTCTGCCCCTACCCAGTCATGTTAAATTAATAGATTAGGGCCTAATCTATTTAATTAAATTGATTGATTTCCTTTTTAATGAACTGTCACTCAATACAAATGTTGAAATTGTTGCATGTTGTGTTTATATATATTTTTCAGTATATATTAAAAACATTATGTTTTTATCGTAAACATCACAATTATCCAAACCACAAGCTAGAACTAACAAATGTTCATTTCACTGGCAGATTCTGGAAGTTTCTGTGTATTCGTGGAGTTCCAGGTCTCTGGCAGCCTCTGGAACTGCCATTCTGCGGCCAACAAGGCAGAGTTCATCTCAGCCTATGCTACCCTCCAGTCCCTCGACTTCTTGGCGCTGGCGGAAACATGGATTACCACAGAAAACACTGCTACTCCTACTGCTCTTTCCTCGTCTAACCATGTGTTCTCGCATACCCCGAGAGCATCTGGTCAGCGCGGCGGTGGCACAGGAATCCTCATCTCTCCCAAGTGGACATTTTCTCTTTTTCCCCTGACCAATCTGTCTATCTCCTCATTTGAATTCCATGCTGTCACAGTCACTAGCCCATTCAAGCTTAACATACTTGTCATTTATCGCCCTCCAGGTTCCCTTGGAGAGTTCATCAATGAGCTTAATGCCTTGATAAATTCATTTCCTGAGGATGGCTCACCCGTCACAGTTCTGGGTGACTTTAACCTCCCTACGTCTGCCTTTGACTCATTTCTCTCTGCCTCCTTCTTTCCACTCCTTTCCTCTTTTGACCTCACCCTCTCACTTTCCCCCCCTACTCACAAGGCAGGCAATACGCTTGACCTCATCTTTACTAGATGCTGTTCTTCTACTAATCTCACTGCAACTCCCCTCCATGTCTCTGACCCTACTTTGTATCCTTTTCTCTCTTGCTCTCCTCCAACACTACTCACTCTGCCCCTACTCAGATGGTAATGTACCGTCGCAACCTTCGCTCTCTCTCTCCCGCTACACGCTCCTCTTCCATCCTATCATCTCTTCCCTCTGCTAAATCCTTCTCCCTCCGATCTCCTGATTCTGCCTCCTCAACCCTCCTCTCCTCCCTTTCTGCATCTTTTGACTCTCTATGTCCCGTATCCTCCCGGCCGGCTCGGTCCTCCCCTCCTGCCCCCTCCTGCTCCGTGGCTTGACGACTCATTTGAGCTCACAGAAGAGGGCTCCGGGCAGCCAAGCGGAAATGGTGGAAAACTAGACTCCCAGCGGACCTGTCATCTTTTCACTCCCTCCTCTCTACATTCTCTTCCTCTGTTTCCGCTGCTAAAGCCACTTTCTACCACTCTAAATTTCAAGCCTCTGCCTCTAACCCTAGGAAGCTCTTTGCCACCTTCTCCTCCCTGCTGAATCCTCCTCCCCCTCCCTCCTCCCTCTCTGTGGATGACTTCGTCAACCATTTTGAAAAGAAGGTTGACGACATCCTACCCTTATTTATTAAGTCAAATGACACCGCTGGTCCTGCTCACACTGCCCTACCCTATGCTTTGACTTCTTTCTCCCCTCTCTCTCCAGATGAAATCTTGCGACTTGTGACGGCCGGCCGCCCAACAACCTGCCCGCTTGACCCTATCCCCTCATCTCTTCTCCAGACTATTTCAGGAGACCTTCTCCCTTACCTCACCTCGCTCTTCAACTCATCCTTGACCGCTGGCCATGTCCCTTCCGTCTTCAAGAGAGCAAGAGTTGCACCCCTCCTCAAAAAACCTACACTCGATCCCTCCAATGTCAACAACTACAGACCAGTATCCCTTCTTTCTTTTCTCTCCAAAACTCTTGAGCGTGCCGTCTCTAGACAACTCTCCTGCTATCTCTCTCAGAATGAACTTCTTGATCCAAACCAGTCAGGTTTCAAGACTGGTCATTCAACTGAGACTGCTCTTCTCTGTGTCACGGAGGCTCTCCGCACTGCTATAACTAACTCTCTCTCCTCTGCTCTTGTCCTTCTAGACCTATCTGCTGCCTTTGATACTGTGAACCATCAGATCCTCCTCTCCTCCCTCTCCGAGTTGGGCATCTCCGGCGCTGCTCACTCTTGGATTGCGTCCTACCTGACAGGTCGCTCCTACCAGGTGACGTGGCGAGAATCTGTCTCCGCACCACGTGCTCTCACCACTGGTGTCCCCCAGGGCTCAGTTCTAGGCCCTCTCCTATTCTCTCTATACACCAAGTCACTTGGCTCTGTCATATCCTCACATGGTCTCTCCTATCATTGCCACGCAGAAGACACACAATTAATTTTCTCCTTTCCACCTTCTGATAACCAGGTGGCGAATCGCATCTCTGCATGTCTGGCAGACATATCAGTGTGGATGTCGGATCACCACCTCAAGCTGAACCTCGGCAAGACGGAGCTGCTCTTCCTCGCGGGGAAGGACTGCCCGCTCCATGATCTTGCCATCACGGTTGACAACTCCATTGTGTCCTCCTCCCAGAGTGCAAAGAACCTTGGCGTGACCCTGGACAACACCCTGTCGTTCTCCGCTAACATCAAAGCGGTGACCCGATCCTGCAGGTTCATGCTCTAGAACATTCGCAGAGTACGACCCTACCTTACACAGAAAGTGGCACAGGTACTAATCGAGGCACTTGTCATCTCCCATCTGGATTACTGCAACTTGCTGCTGGCTGGGCTCCCTGCCTGTGCCATTAAACCCCTACAATTTATCCAGAACACCGCAACCTGTCTGGTGTTCGACCTTCCCAAGTTCTCTCATGTCACCCCGCTCCTCCGCACACTCCACTGGCTTCCAGTTGAGGCTCACATCTACTACAAGACCATTGTGCTTGCCTACGGAGCTGTGAGGGGAATGGCACCTCCTTACCTTCAGGCTCTGATCAGTCCCTACACCCAAATGAGGGCATTGCGTTCATCCACCTCTGGCCTGCTGGCCCCCCTACCTCTGCAGAAGCACAGTTCCCGCTCAGCCCAGTCAAAACTGTTCGCTGCTCTGGCACCCCAATGGTGGAACAAGCTCCCTCACGACGCCAGGACAGCGGAGTCACTCACCACCTTCCGGAGACACTTGAAACCCCACCTCTTTAAGGAATACCTGGGATAGGATAAAGTAATCCTATCCTATCTCAATCATACTCCTATGGAGTATGATTGAGATTGCGTCATCTGTGGATCTGTTGGGGTGGTATGCGAATTGGAGTGGGTCGATTGTTTCCGGGATGATGGTGTTGTGTGACATAACCAGCCACTTAATGGCTACCGACGTGAGTGCTACGGGGTGGTAGTCATTTAGGCAGGATACCTTCTTATTCTTGGACACAGGGACTACGGTGGTCTGCTTGAAACATGTAGATATTACAGACTCGGTCAGGGAGAGGTTGAAAATGTCAGTGAAGACACTTGCCAGTTGGTCCGCGCATGCTCTGAGTACACATCCTGGTAATTTGTCTGGCCCCACGGCCTTGTGAATGTTGACATGTTTAAAGGTCTTGCTGACATCGGCTATGGATAGCGTGATCACACAGTCATCCGGAACAGCTGGTGCTCCCATGCATGCTTCACTGTTGCTTGCCTCGAAGCAAGCATAAAAGGCATTTAGCTCGTCTGGTTGGCTTGCGTCACTGGGCAGCTCACGGCTGGGTTTCCCTTTGTAGTCCATAATATTTTTCAAGCCCTGCCACATCCGACGAGCATCAGACCCAGTGTAGTAGGATTCAATCTTAGTCCTGCATTGACGCTTTGCCTGTTTGATGGTTCGTCTGAGGGCATAGCAAGATTTCTTATAAGTGTCCGGATTAGTATCCCGCTCCTTGAAAGAGGCAGCTCTGGCCTTTAGCTCGGTGCGGATGTTGTCTGTAATCCATGGCTTCTGGTTGGGATATGTACGTACGGTCACTGTTGGGACGACGTCGTCGATGCACTTGTTGATGAAGCTGGTGACTGAGGTGGTATACTCCTCAATGCCATCGGAAGAATCACGGAACATATTCCAGTCTGTGCTAGCAAAACAGTCCTGTAGCGTAGCATCTGCGTCATCTGACCACTTCCGTATTGAGCGAGTCACTGGTACATACTGCTTTAGTTTTTGCTTGTAAGCAGGAATCAGGAGGATAAAATTATGGTCAGATTTGCCAAATGGAGGATGAGGGAGAGCTTTGTATGCGTCTCTGTGTGTGGAGTAAAGGTGGTGTAGAGTTTTTTTCCCCTCTGGTTGCACATTTAACATGCTGCTAGAACTGAGGTAAAACTGATTTAAGTTTGCCTGCATTAAAGTCCCCGGCCACTAGGAGCGCCGCTAACTAACTAACTGTAGCTAACTGACTCTCTGTTTGTGTGTTGGTATAAATGACGAATGTGTACGCATTGTCCATGGTTGGTTAGTTGGTTCTCCGCCAATCTCAAGTAGCTGACACTGTTGAAATGTCCATGTTAGGTATGCTTAGCTAGCCATTCTAATAGAGATCAATACAATTAGTGGGGTGGGTAAATTGTGTATTGTTGTGTATTTTGTTGTAGGTGGTAACAGAATATTATTCCACCATGTGTTTCCAACCCCAAGCTCTGCACAAGGTGAAGGTAAATTGGCCAAAAGCTGACCACTAAGATAGCTCAATTTACAGTAAGCATGTGTGTTCTGGGGTTACAGGTGGTTAGAGGTTGCCTGAGGAGGACCACAGAGAACCTTCCAGACCATGTCATCAATTTAGTATACCCCTCTTCTCTTTTTACCTTTTCATTTTATAAAACTCAGGTTATCTGGAGTCATTCCCACAGTGCCCTGCTGAAAAAATACCCCAAAGCGGGGGGCATCTTGGTTACACAAGCCTGAGGGAGGGGACACACCTTGCTGTTATGGAGCACAACAAGATTGTGGGACAGAAACCAGCAAAGGACACTGAAAGGTATAAAATCAAGACTACAACAGTAATGACACAACCACCTCATTATTTCTCTCTGCATATTCTCAAAACACAATACAAAGACATGTCTACAAAATGACCCTCTAAAGGGTTACTATTGACAAGAATGATCTGTCAAAGTCAATGGGCTTGGGGAGGTTTACAGACAGTACTTTGAGATGAGGAAGGGGGTTTTGGTTGTGCAGGGTTGTTCTTAGACAGAAAATGTATTGTTGTTTATGAGAGCGATTGAGGTGCCATTTCTCCTCAATTCCCCATACATAACAAGTCATACTGTGTAAGAACTGCCTTCCTGACACTTTTCACACATTCTTTAGCCCCCCCCAGCCCATTCACTTTGTTGACTGATCTTTCCTCTCAAAAGCAGCTCCTAATGTCCCCTCATTGTCCCTAAACAACACGCGAGCCGGTCCCATTCAGTTGACACCTTTACCAACAAAGGCGTGTTGCTCTATGTCCCTATCACAAAAAGTGTAAAATGCTGAGACCACAACCATGTATTTCCAGGAGACGTGCAGTACCAGCAAATCTTCTGCAAGAGGACCAAACAGTTGGTGGTGAAGACGGACCAAGAGGACCAAACAGTTGGTGGTTAAGACGGACCAAGAGGACCAAACAGTTGGTGGTTAAGACGGACCAAGAGGACCAAACAGTTGGTGGTTAAGACGGACCAAGAGGACCAAACAGTTGGTGGTTAAGACGGACCAAGAGGACCAAACAGTTGGTGGTTAAGACGGACCAAGAGGACCAAACAGTTGGTGGTTAAGAAGGACCGAGAGGACCAAACAGTTGGTGGTTAAGACGGACCAAGAGGACCAAACAGTTGGTGGTTAAGAAGGACCGAGAGGACCAAACAGTTGGTGGTTAAGACGGACCGAGAGGACCAAACAGTTGGTGGTGAAGACGGACCAAGAGGACCAAACAGTTGGTGGTTAAGACGGACCAAGAGGACCAAACAGTTGGTGGTTAAGAAGGACCAAGAGGACCAAACAGTGGTGGTTAAGACGGACCAAGAGGACCAAACAGTTGGTGGTTAAGAAGGACCAAGAGGACCAAACAGTTGGTGGTTAAGACGGACCAAGAGGACCAAACAGTTGGTGGTTAAGAAGGACCAAGAGGACCAAACAGTTGGTGGTTAAGACGGACCAAGAGGACCAAACAGTTGGTGGTTAAGAAGGACTAAGAGGACCAAACAGTTGGTGGTTAAGACGGACCAAGAGGACCAAACAGTTGGTGGTTAAGAAGGACCAAGAGGACCAAACAGTTGGTGGTTAAGACGGACCAAGAGGACCAAACAGTTGGTGGTTAAGACGGACCAAGAGGACCAAACAGTTGGTGGTTAAGACGGACCAAGAGGACCAAACAGTTGGTGGTTAAGACGGACCAAACAGTTGGTGGTTAAGACGGACCAAGAGGGCCAAACAGTTGGTGGTTAAGACGGACCAAGAGGACCAAACAGTTGGTGGTTAAGAAGCCCTACACCACCTTCAGCAGAGTCTTATCCAGCTGGCCGTTTACCACAGTCTCAGCTTCCCCATACCACCATTATCGAAGCCGGATAAAGGCAGCCCAATTCTGATCTTTTTTTTTTGTTTACTAATTGGTCTGTTGACCAACAGATCAGTTCTGAAAAAGATCTGATGTGATTAAAATATCAGAATTGGGCTGCCTGTGTAAACGCAGCTTAAGACCATGTAGAACAGGGTTTTCCTGGAGAGCTAACCTCCTGTAGGTTTACTCCAGCCCTGTTCCTGGAGAGCTAACCTCCTGTAGGTTTACTCCAGCCCTGTTCCTGGAGAGCTAACCTCCTGTAGGTTTACTCCAGCCCTGTTCCTGGAGAGATAACCTCCTGTAGGTTTACTCCAGCCCTGTTTTCCTGGAGAGATAACCTCCTGTAGGTTTACTCCAGCCCTGTTTTCCTGGAGAGATAACCTCCTGTAGGTTTACTCCAGCCCTGTTCCTGGAGAGCTAACCTCCTGTAGGTTTACTCCAGCCCTGTTCCTGGAGAGCTAACCTCCTGTAGGTTTACTCCAGCCCTGTTCCTGGAGAGCTAACCTCCTGTAAGGTTTTGCTTCAACCCCAGTTGTAATGCTTTTACTTTCAGGTTGTGTGTATTGTGTGTATCATTGTGAATTGTTAGATATACTGCACTGTTGGAGCTAGAATCACAAGCATTTCACTACACCCACAGTAACATCTGCTAAACATGTGTATGTGACAAATACAATTTGATTTGATTTGATAACTAACCTGGTTCAGCTTATCAACCAGCTAATTACTAGAATCAGGTGTGCTAGATTAGGGTTGGAGTGAAAACCTACAGGAGAGTAGCTCTCCAGGAACAGGGTTGGAGTGAAAACCTACAGGACGGTAGCTCTCCAGGAACAGGGTTGGAGAGCCCTGATGTAGAACCACCATAAAATAAATATGGATTTTTTCTAAGAATCTTCTAAATTTGTCTGCCCTTGTGGATTCACAGAAGATATTTATATAAGCTGTACAAGGTTCTGTAGCATCAAACAGATGCTAGACATTCAGATATCCAAATAATGTTTGTTTATTTGTCAAAATCTAAAATACAGGAGAGTGTACACTATTTAATGCCGACTCAAGAGAACTAGAGAACTAGGTATTCAACATACACATTTTTTTATGAACAGTGTAGTTCAGTTCAGTGTTTCCGAGTGTGTCTAGTCTATTTAAAGTATTTTCTGTTATTGATGGAGACAGGTGGGTGTCCATGCCAAAGTGCTGCATGTCAAGATGACAGAGAATACTTGAAATAGACATGATGGCGGTACACATATTGTTGGATTACTTTATGGAGCAAAATAAGTATTTATTTAAAAACAGAGCATTTTCTAAATTAAAATTGACCCCCTGCAACTGGACACAGACATTTTATGAGACTCCTGTTTCCCCGAATCGGACGAAGACAGCATTGCTAAGGTTGGTGGAAAATTCTCTGTGTTACACCAAACAGTACCTATCCTGTAACTCCCAGTAATGGATACCAAAAATCTTTGGTTAAATCACATTATATCTGGTGTAAACATTATCTGGTGTAACAATCTGTAGCTAAGAGAACTGATGATCAGCAGATGATGGGAGAGGTGGTCATGATGAAATTGCGATTCCAAAGAAACATAAAGTTATTACAGGGAATACTTGTAAAGATATGGGAGGAGTGTTGTCATTATCAAACATTCAGCTCCTTATGAGTCATATTCTGCTTAAAAACCAGCATAATGTCCAATCCATCGAGAGGGATACAGTTCACAGGATACAGTTCTACTGCAATCACACACATGGCAAAATAAATTATGTTTCTGTATCTAGCAAACCACTCCAGGAAGAAGCCCAGGCACCAAACGGTATTGTCTGTAAAAAATTATAATAATATATATATACTCTATTGTAGAGTTTGAACAACAGTTAAACCATGCCAGCATAACATCAACATTAGGGTAGACTAGTTGAACATGCCTACATGTGCACAGGCACAGAGATTACATTTACAGCAATATCTAGCCTAATAGAAAGAAATATGACATAACCCTCAACCTTTGTACAGTGACCAGACCGTACAAATGAGCCCAGGTAGGTAGGCCTAGGTCTCTGAAGAAGACATCTTGTCTGTTGAAACATTGGTTATTAGGTTATTAAATTATTGCATCTGAGCTCCTAGAGTGTATCCTTTTCTTTTTCAGGTAGGAAGGCAGACAGTATCTACCTACAGCCATGCCTATCAGGCATTCCTTAGGCAAATATTTTTTTATAGTGAAACCAGCTTCAGTTTTAGAGATTTACAACAGTAAATTGTTGTATTATTGTTTCTCCTCACTGTTTGGTAGTAAACTTCGCTAGCTAGCTTGCTGGATATACAATACTTGTTATTTACATCTGTTTGGAATCCTATCTTGCATCATGGCTATAATTCTATGAGATTGAAATGCATCCAAGGTCATAATCATAAACCATGTCAACCGTCATCAATTATTTTACATAGGTAGCTAGTAAAAGTATTTACAGTTGCTGATGTTACACCTTTGCTAACAAGTTAAACGTGAAGTGTGGCGCATAACAAGTTAGCAGGCGCCAGGCTAACTAGCAAGCCAACACCAGTTATGTACTAACGTTTGCTAGTAAACCTAGCTTTAGGTGGCTGGTTGTAACATTGTAGCTTGCTGTTTTACATTTTAGTCATTTAGCAGACGCTCTTATCCAGAGTTAGTGAATACATATTTATTAAAAAAATATATATATATATATATACTGGCCCCCCGTGGGAATCGAACCCACAACCCTGGCGTTGCAAACGCCATGCTCTATCAACTGAGCTACATCCCTGCCGGCCATTCCCTCCCCTACCCTGGACAACGCTGGGCCAATTGTGCGCCGCCCATGAGTCTCCCGGTCGCAGCCGGCTGCGACAGAGCCTGGATTCGAACCAGGATCTCTAGTGGCACAGTTAGCACTGCGATGCGGCGCCTTAGACCACTGTGCCACTCAGGAGCAAGCCATATCTAAGACCAAAAAGATTAGAGGTTTTACAATCGAGATACAGATAATCTCTGATTGTAAAACCTCTTCTATTTTTAGTCATAGATATGGCTACCGGAAGTTGTTTAGCTAGCTAACTTAGCTAGTTAGCTAGCTACAAAGCTAGCTAAGTTAGCAAACAGAAAAATAATTTGATTTCCCCCCACTGTTACACAGTAGTATGTTATCCAGCAATACACAATATCGGTTTGTCACGATTTAAACTGAATATGAACCCAAATGCAGACAACTACACCGAGCCAGAGAAGGGTTAACAGGTTTATTTCAAAGTTAAATTGTCAAGGTTTCCAAAAATAGGGGAAGAGCAAGTCCAGGTCTACAGGGAGGGTAACAGATCCAGGGTTCTGAGTAGGAGTGGTACCGTAACGTCCCAGTGTCCGTGGTGAGTCCAAATGTGAGGTCCAGTAGTGGAAAGCAGGATGGTGGTGGCAGGAGTGAAGCGGAGGCAGGTTCCAATAATCTGTGGCACAGGAGAAATATAAATAGAACCGGCCAAAAACACAAAGAGCGAAAACAAGCAGGTTGGCTCAGCAGCGAGACTAACATGGTCGTCTTGACTATGATCTGACGATGAGTGGCAAGTTTGACCGGGTCTTTAAGGCTGAGGTGATTATGGTGAATGAGCTGCAGCTGGAACCCTGACTCCCGCACACCAGACTTCACTCCTGCAATTAAAAACAGACAGAGGGGAGGGGGAGAGCAGAGAGAGAGAGCTACCTAGCAGCAGTAGGCCTAACAGTACCCCCCCCTCTACGGACGCCACCCGGCGGCCGACAGGGTTTATCAGGATGTAACCGATGAAAATCACGGACCAGAGCAGGATCCACAATGAAGCTCCTGGGAACCCAGGAACGTTCCTCAGGACCATAACCCTCCCAATCCACCAGGTACTGGAAACCACGACCCCGGCGAACATCCAGAAGTCGCCGGACAGTATAGACAGGACCCCCACCCACGATCCTGGGCGGAGGAGGGGGACGAGAGGGCGGGCACAGAGGGCTAACAGACACAGGCTTAATCTGGGACACATGAAAAGTGGAATGAACCCGTAGGGAGGCAGGAAGCTGTAGTTTAACCACGCAGGGGTTAACAATAGACAGTATTTTAAACGGTCCTATAAAACGCGGTGCCATCTTCTTAGATTCCACTTTTAATGGAAGATCACGTGACTTAAGCCATACCTCTTGACCAGGAGAGTAACCGGGAGCCTGGGACCAGTGACGGTTGGCTTGCCTCTGCATGTACGACGAAGCTCGGGACAGAGCTACCCTGGCCTTCCTCCAGACCTTGAAGCAGCGGCGCATGTGGGACTGCACCGAGGGTACCGCCAGTTCCCTCTCTTGAGAAGGGAACAGGGGAGGTTGATAACCAAGAGCACACAGAAAGGGGGACAAACCAGAGGAAGCGTTAGTCAAGGTGTTATGAGCATATTCCACCCAGGGGAGCATGGAGCTCCATGACCCAGGTTAGACCCTGTGACACAGCGGAGAGTGGTCTCCATCTCCTGGTTCGCTCTCTCGGCTTGCCCGTTGGTCTGGGGGTGATATCCAGAGGACAGGCTGGATGTGATGCCCAAAGCTTTACAGAAAGCTTTCCATACCTGGGAGACAAACTGGGGACCCCTGTCAGAGACAATATCAGTGGGTAGACCATGAGAGCAGAACACATATTCAACCAAAATATCAGCAGTTTCTCTGGCAGTGGGCAGTTTAGGTAGGGCCAAAAAATGAGCAAACTTAGAAAAACGATCAATTACAGTAAGAATGACAGTCTTTCCAGACGAGGGGGGAAGTCCAGTGACAAAATCCAATGCAATGTGGGACCAGGGACGGCTGGGTATTGGCAGAGGTCGTAGATGACCAGCGCTGGCCTGGGTGGAGTTCTTACTTCGTGCACATACCGTACAAGCAGCAATGAAGGCTCGAGTGTCCGCCTCCATCCTGGGCCACCAGAACTTCCGTCGCAAAAGTCAAGGGTCCGAGTAACTCCAGGGTGACAGGTAAGGGGAGACAAGTGAGCCCACTGAAGTACCTGGGAGCGAACAGACTCAGGGACAAACAACCGGTTAGGAGGACCGCTCCCAGGGTCAGCTTGTAGATGTTGAGCCTGTCTAACAATCCCTTCGATGTCACATGTAATGGCAGCAATACTGCAGGTAGGAGGCAAGATGGTTTCAGGGTTACTACCAGTATCAACAGCAGAATGAACACCAGACAGGGCGTCAGGCTTGACGTTGCGTGACCCAGGACGGTAAGACAGGGAAAAATTGAATCTACCAAAAAATAGTGCCCACCTGGCTTGACGGGGATTGAGCTGCTTCGCTGACTGGATGTATGCAAGATTTTTATGATCCGTCCAAACGATGAAGGGTTGTTCCGCCCCCTCCAACCAATGCCGCCACTCCTCGAGAGCCAGCTTAACGGCGAGCAGTTCACGATTGCCAACATCATAATTCCTCTCTGCCTGAGAAAGTGTTTGTGAAAGAAAAGCACAGGGATGCAGTTTGTTATCTTCAGGTGAACGTTGTGACAACACCGCACCTACCCCAGTGTCGGATGCGTCCACCTCCACGACAAACTGGCGGTCGGGGTCAGGCTGCATCAGAATGGGAGCCGAGGCAAAGCGATGTTTCAGCTCTTTGAACGCTGATTCGGCCCCTTCATTCCAAGCGAACGGTAGTGAGATGGAGGTGAGAGCGGTGAGTGGCGCAGCAATGCGGCTGTAGTCTTTGATGAACCTCCAGTAGAAGTTCGCAAACCCCAGGAATCGTTGAAGTTGTTTGCGGGTGGAGGGGGCTGGCCAGTCCGTGACAGCAGAGATCTTAGCTGGGTCCATCCGCAACTCCCCCTGAGCTATTATGTAACCCAAAAAAAGAGGTTTCAGACACATGAAATTCACATTTCTCCATCTTCACAAATAGTTTGTTTTCCAACAACCTTTGCAACACCTGGCGCACATGCAGTTCATGTTCCTGGGAGGACTTTGAGTAAATCAGGATATCATCCAGATAGACAAAAACAAAAACGATTCAACATGTCCCGAAGGACATCATTCACTAGTGCCTGAAAAACAGCAGGGGCATTAGACAACCCAAAAGGCATAACCAGATACTCAAAATGTCCCAAGGGTGTGTTGAAGGCAGTCTTCCATTCATCGCCTTTACGAATGCGCACCAGGTGATACGCATTTCGTAGATCCAGTTTCGTAAAGATAGTTGCACCATGAAGGAGGGAAAAGCAGAATTAATTAAAGGCAGAGAATATTTGTTCTTAATGGTGATGTTGTTAAGTCCACGGAAATCAATACAGGGTCTGAGGGTCTTATCCTTTTTCCCAACAAAAAAGAATCCCGCTCCTACAGGTGACAAGGAAGGACGAATAATACCTGCCGCCAAGGAGTCCCGAATGTAGTTCTCCATAGCCTCCGTCTCCGGGCGGGAGAGATTGTACAGGCGACTGTTAGGGAGAGGGGCTCCTGGCTGGAGGTCAATGGCGCAGTCGTATGGCCGGTGAGGAGGAAGAGAAGTAGCTCTGTGTTTGCAGAAAACGGATGCCAGGTCATGATACACGTCAGGGACAGCAGAGAGATCCATGGACTCCAGTGGAGGTTGAGGAACAGTTCTGGCAGGGGTCTGAGCAGAACACAAACAGTTAACATGACAAAATGTGCTCCATGAAACAATTCTACCTGTCACCCAATCAATGTGTGGATTGTGTCTTATGAGCCAGGGGATACCAAGGACCAGGGGGTCTGTGGGCAGTCAATTATGTGAAATTGAATGTTCTCCTGATGATTACCCGACACTCTGAGACAAACAGGGACAGTCTGATGAGTAATACGGGTCAACAATTGTCCATTTAGACCCTTAGCCTGCAGTGGACGGTCCATAGGAACAGTCTCTAAATCCATTTGTTGAGCCAACTCTCGATCTAAAAAGCTTTCATCGGCACCAGAGTCAACCAGCGCACTAACAGGGAAATTCTGGGACTGCCACTGGAGGGATGCCTGGAGCAGAATGCGGGGAGAAGAGGAAGAATCCGCTGCTCGGCTCACCAAAACTTCTCCCATTAATGATGAGCCGGCCCTTTTCCCGGACGAACTGGGCAGGAAGGAACGAAATGACCAGCTTCTCCACAATACAGGCAGACACGAGCCTGAATTCGACGTGCACGCTCCTCTGAGGACAACCGTGCACGACCCACCTCCATGGTTTCGGGTTCAGTGCTCGGGTTCAGTATTGACTCGGGAAGACTCGGCCTTCTCCGTAGGGAAGAGGCGGGGAGGAGTTGGTTGACGACAGACAGGTTGCTTGGAACTAACACTCCTCTCACGGCGGCGCTCCCGAATCCGATTATCCAACCTGATGGTGAGTGAAATAAGATTATCCAGCGTAGGCGATTCATCATATGACACCAATTCATCTTTCAAAGTCTCAGACAAAGCATTAATGAACACTCCTTGTAATGCCTCGTCATTCCAACCACTCACTGCCGCTAAAGTCCGAAACTCCACTGCCATCTCCGCCACACTGCGAGACCCCTGCCGAAGAGAAAACAACCATTTAGCAGCCTCCTTGCCCCGTGCACGGGTGGTCGAAAACCTTCCTCATCTCAGTGGTGAAGGCAACGTAAGAGTTGCAAACGTCCGACTGACTCTCCCAGACCGCTGATCCCCAAGAACGAGCGGTACCGCTAGTAGAGTTGATAAGGTAGGCAATACGGGATCTTTCTGAGGCGTAGGTGAGTGGCTGTTGTTCAAACACTAACGAGCATTGAGTCAAAAAATCACCACAGGTTCCCATGTTCCCATCATAGCGCTCTGGAGCAGGAACAAAAGGCTCTCTGATCTGGGCTGGAGGAGCAGGAAAAACAGGCGGAGCAGGAGAAGGAGCAGTTTGTATACCATGAACGGGGGGTGCAGTATTAACTTGGGTAGTAAGGGCAGACACTTGATTGGTGAGTAATTGAACCTGATTAAGCAGCATCTGACTGTTCTCAGAATTAGTCTTAAACAAAGTATCATGTTGGCCAAGTAAAATGCCCTGATTGGCTATGGCAGTCCGAATTTGAGTGAATTCTGGGGTGGTATCTGAGCTACTGTCTGCTGGGTTCATGTTTGGTCAGATCATACTGTCACGATTTAAACTGAATATGAACCCAAATGCAGACAACTACACCGAGCCAGAGAAGGGTTAACAGGTTTATTTCAAAGTTAAATTGTCAAGGTTTCCAAAAATAGGGGAAGAGCAAGTCCAGGTCTACAGGGAGGGTAACAGATCCAGGGTTCTGAGTAGGAGTGGTACCGTAACGTCCCAGTGTCCGTGGTGAGTCCAAATGTGAGGTCCAGTAGTGGAAAGCAGGATGGTGGTGGCAGGAGTGAAGCGGAGGCAGGAGTCAGGTTCCAATAATCTGTGGCACAGGAGAAATATAAATAGAACCGGCCAAAAACACAAAGAGCTAAAACAAGCAGGTTGAGTCAGCAGCGAGACTAACATGGTCGTCTTGACTATGATCTGACGATGAGTGGCAGGTTTGACCGGGTCTTTAAGGCTGAGGTGATTATGGTGAATGAGCTGCAGCTGGAACCCTGACTCCCGCACACCAGACTTCACTCCTGCAATTAAAAACAGACAGAGGGGAGGGGGAGAGCAGAGAGAGAGAGCTACCTAGCAGCAGTAGGCCTAACAGTTTCAGGACATAAACTAAAGTTAGCTAGCTAGGTGGCTTGCAGGAAAAATAACTTACTTAGCTAGGCACTGTATTTGTCATCTGCCCTCTTGGTGCTGGCATCGGCTGTAGCTGAGCTTCTAACATTACCTAATCCAACTCTTTGTTTCAACTCCTCTTCGCTATATTCCGGTTGAAACATGTTGAATTTCACCATGTAGCTAATAGATGCTCCATCATCAAATTTGTGTTGATGAGATGAATCACTTGAAGCCATTGCGTCTGGTCAATTCTTTCAGTTTTGCCTAAAGGACTGTTGATAGTGTCAGCCTCCTTTTAAAAAAGCCTGCCTTGTCTACTTGTGTATTTAGCAATGAATCCGCTGATAGGAACATCGCTGAAAGATGTCCAATGGCTCTATCGAACAAGGGCAACCATATCTACACCTACGAAAATGTATATTTTGCCTTCAATATAACATAGAGCCTTCGCGAAATGCCAGAAAGCAGGACTACATGTTTTTTTTAGATCTCTACCATCAGTACACCGGAAGCCATCATAAAGTGTATCATTCAGCCCTCGAAGCCCTGACCTGCCTTCCTCCTGAAACATGCACATCAGCATTTCACTGCACCTTGTATACCTACTGTAAACTGTGTATGTAACAAATACAATTTTATTTTATTTTATTTTATTTGGTTCCATTTGGGATTAACTTTTGTATTTGTGTTTGACACTCTCGTCATTCATGCCACACATGATAATTTAGATTACAGGTCTGGAAACACAAGTAATGTAATAAATAGTCTGTTATCGTTTAGCAATGAGGCAAAGACAGGGTCTGTAATATCTCTTAACTGTATATGTAGGGCCCGTGTATGTGTGTGTGTGCATGTGTATGTGTGCATGTGTGTGTGTGGTGCCAATACAAAGGAAATATTTAGAGTTAGCCTACTCTGGTCTTTCATACTTCAATAGAAGTAATGAGAGTTTCAGTCCACCAGGGGAAAGACTGACTGATCAGAAGATAGATAACTCTAAAGAGGGATGAGGGGGAGAGGGAACATGAGAGATGGAGGAAAGGGAACATGAGAGAGAGAGGAGAGAGAGCAGAGGGAACATGAGAGGGGGAGGAGAGAAAGGAGAGGGAACATAAAAGAGGGAAGAGAGAGGACAGATAACATTAGAGAGAGGAGAGACAGGAGAGGGAACATGGGAGAGAGGAGAGGGAACAAGAGAGAGGGAGGACAGGGAACATGAGAGAGAGAGGAGAGAGAACATAAGAGAGGGAGGACAGGGAGGAGAGGGAACATGGGAGAGAGAGGAGTGAGAGCAGAATGAACATGAGAGAGGGAGGAGATAAAGGAGAGGGAACAAGAGAGAGGGAAGAGAGAGAGGAGAAATAACATGAGAGAGAGAGGAGAGGAAACATGAGAGTGGGAGGAGAGGAAACATGAGAGTGGGAGGAGAGAGAGGGAACATGAGTGAGGGAGGTGAGTGAAAATAAGAGAGGGAGGAGAGAGACAAGAGGGAACATGAGAGAGGGAGGAGAGAGATGAGAGGGAAAATGAGAGAGTGGGGAGAGGGAACATGAGAGAGTGAGGAGAGGGGACATGAGAGAGGGAGGAGATGGAATATGAGAGAGTGTGGAGAGAGAGGAGAGGAACATGAGAGAGTGAATATAAGGAGGAGAGGGAACAAGAGAGAGGGAGGACAGGGAACATGAGAGAGAGAGGAGAGAGAACATGAGAAGGGAGGAGAAAGAGAGGAAAGTGAAAATGTGAGAGTAAGTAGATTGAACATAAGAGAGGGAGGAGAGGGAACATGCGAGAGGGAGGAGAGAGAGGAGAGGGAACATGAGAGAGAGGAGAGGGAACATGAGAGGGGGAGGAGAGGGAGGAGAGGGAACAAGAGAGAGGGAAGAGAGGGAACATGAGAGAGGGAGGAGAGGGAGGAGAGGGAACATGAGAGGGGGAGGAGATTAACATGAGAGAGGGAGGAGAGAGAGGAGAGGGAACATGAGAGAGGGAGGAGAGGGAGGAGAGAGAGTGAGGAGAGGGAACATGAGCGTGGGAGGATAGGGAACATGAGAGTAGGAGGAGAGGGAACATGAGAGTAGGAGGAGAGGGAACATGAGTGAGAGAGGAGAGAGAGGAGAGGGAACATCAAAGAGGAGGGAGAGGGAACATGAGAGAGGGAGGAGAGAGAGGAGAGGGAACATGAGAGAGGGAAGAGAGGGAACATGAGAGAGGGAGGAGAGGGAGGAGAGGGAACATGAGAGAGGGAGGAGATTAACATGAGAGAGGGAGGAGAGAGAGGAGAGGGAACATGAGAGAGGGAGGAGAGGGAACATGAGAGAGGGAGGAGAGAGAGGAGAGGGAACATGAGAGAGGGAGGAGAGGGAACATGAGAGAGGGAGGAGAGAGAGGAGAGGGAACATGAGAGAGGGAGGAGAGGGAACATGAGAGAGGGAGGAGAGAGAGGAGAGGGAACAAGAGAGAGGGAGGAGAGGGAACATGAGAGAGTGAGGAGAGGGAACATGAGCATGGGAGGATAGAGAACATGAGAGTAGGAGGAGAGGGAACATGAGAGTAGGGGTAGAGGGAACATGAGTGAGAGAGGATAGGGAACATCAAAGAGGAGGGAGAGGGAACATGAGAGAGGGAGGAGAGAGAGGAGAGGGAACATGAGAGAGGGAGGAGAGGGAAGAGAGGGAACATGAGAGAGGGAGAAGAGGGAGGAGAGGGGACATGAGAGAGGGAGGAGAGAGAGGAGAGGGAACATGAGAGAGGGAGGAGAGAGAGGAGAGGGGACATGAGAGATGGAGTGTTTTTGCTGTGTTTAAATTTGGTAGTGTGTTTTCCTCTCTGTGTGTGTGTGCATGTTTAACTATGTTTAACTACACCAGAATACTAAACAAACTAAATGTGACCAACTGGGGACATTCTGTTAGTCCCGACAAGGTCACATGCTATTTCTAAGGGGTTTAGGGTTAAGGTTAGGGTTAAGGTTAAGATTAGGGTAAGGGTAAGGGTTAGGTTTAGGGAAATAGGATTTTGAATGGGACTGAATGGTGTGTCCCCACAGGTTAGTTATACAAGACTGTGTGTGTGTGTGTGTGTATGTGTGTGTGTGTGTGTGTGTGTGTGTGTGTGTGTGTGTGTGTGTGTGTGTGTGTGTGTGTGTGTGTGTGTGTGTGTATGATGGAGATGTCTGTCACACACCAGACTCATCTCATTTAGCGTTGACACTGCAAGCTAACACTCACACCTCAGAGTCACAGGCCAGTTACACTGAATATTTGTTTTCCTGTGTGTGTGAGAAAGAGAGAGAGAGAGAGAGAGAGAGAGAGAGAGAGAGAGAGAGAGAGAGAGAGACAGAGAGAGAGAGAGAGAGAGAGAGAGAGAGAGAGAGCCAGAGAGATGAATGAGACGGAGAGACGAGTAGAGAGAGAGAGAGAGAGAGAGACAGAGAGAGAGACAGAGAGAGAGAGAGAGAGCTAGTGGGAATATGAAATCTGAAGACTATGAGTCTTAATAACAATAACTACGTGTCTGTCACAGACAGGGTCATCTCTATTCCCCCCACCCCCCTCTCCACCCTCCACCCCTGTACCCCTCCTCCCCCCTCCACCCAGTCTTCCAGACCTTATCTACTCTTTAAGTCAACACCATCTCAGGGATCAGACAGCGGGCTGCAGGGCTATGTTGACATTAGCTAATGGAACCTAGTCTGTCTCTGGAGAGAGAGAGAGAGAGAGAGAGAGAGAGAGAGAGAGAGAGAGAGAGAGAGAGAGAGAGAGAGAGAGAGAGAGATGACCTGGTGCTACTGTCTCCCACTAAGGAGGGGTTACGGCAGCATCTAGATCATCTGCACAGATTCTGTCAGACCTGGGCCCTGACCGTTAATCTAAAAAAATACGAATATAATGATATTCTAAAAAAGGTCCGGAAATCAGGATGACAAATACATTCTATTTGGACACAGTTCTATTAGAACACACCAAAAATGACACGTATCTAGGACTAAATATCAGCAACACAGGTAGCTTTCACATGGCTGTGAATGAGCTGAGAGACAAAGCAAGAAGAGCATTCTATGCCATTAAAAGGAATATTAAAATCGAAATTCCAATTATAATCTGGCTCAAAATTGTCCAATCAGTTATAGAACCAATTGCTCTATATGGCAGCGAAGTATGGGGTCCGCTCTCTAATACTGAATTTACCAAATGGGACAAACATCCAATCGAAATACTGCATGCAGTTTTTCAAGACTGTATTGCAAGTGCAAAGAAAAACTCCAAATAACGCATGTAGAGCAGAATTGGGCCAATAACCCCTCCTTATTCGAACAGAAAAAAGAGCCATCAAATTTTACAACCATCTAAAAACAAGTGACCCCAAAACATTCAATCACACAGCTCTACTATGTCAAGAGATGAAACAAGAGAAGAGTCCCCTCAGCCAGCTGGTTCTGAGGCTCAGTTCACTAACCAAAACCAATCTCATAGAGCCTCAGGACAGCACTCAGAAAATCTGGCCCAACCAAATCATCACAAATCAAAAAGAAAAATATATCACCTATTGGAAAGACACCACAAAAAATCAAAGTAAACTTCAATGCTATTTGGCTCTAAACAGACAGTACATGGTTGCAGACTATCTGACCACTGTGACTGATAGAAAACTGAGGAAAACAATGACTAGGTACAGACTCAGTGAGCACAGTCTGGCTATAGAGACCGGTCATCACAGGCAAACCTGGCTGCCCAGAGAGGACAGGCTGTGCTCACTCTGCCTCCGGGGAGAGGTAGAGAAAGAGCTGCATTTCCTATTACACTGTGACAAATACTCAGACCTAAGAGAATCTTTCTTTCACAAGATTATCATTCAGTACAAAGAATTTGAAACTATAAAAGAGGAAGAAAATATCCAATATTTATTGGGTGAAAAGACAAAATGTGCAATTTTGGCAGCCAAATATGTGTCCTCCTGCCACAACCCGAAGGAAAGCCAGTGAAAAGTGTAATGTAATGTCAATAATAATTCCTGTTTTGTTTTGGCTTTCATAGCATGTAATGTGTCTTCTCAGTCATGTTGAGACTGGTCGACTACTATTGCTTTAACATATTGTTATTCTCATTAATATTGTTGTTGTAGTTGCTGTTAATGGTAATCCCATTTCCACTACTACTATTATTATTATTGCTGTTGGTCCCACCATTTTTGTTATATCTATACTTTGACAATGTAAGTAATTTTACTTGCCATGTCAATAAAGTCTATTGAATTGAATTGAATTGAGAGAGAGAGAGAGAGAGAAAGGAGAAAGAGAGAGAGAGAGAGAGAGAGAGAGAGAGAGAGAGAGAGGGAGAGAGCGAGAGAGGCGAGAGAGAGAGAGAGAGAGAGAGGGAGGAGAGAGAGCGAGAAGAGAGAGAGAGAGAGAGAGAGATACACATATAGAGAAGAGTCCCCTCAGCCAGTTACTGTAGTTCTGGGGCATTATTCACAAATACAAATAGACCCCACAGAGCCCCAGGAGAGCAACACAATTAGAACCAACCAAATCATGAGAAAACTAAAATATATTTATTTGACACATTGGAAAGAATTAACAAAAAAAACTGTGTGCACACTGGCCACAAAATGAGGTTGAAACTGAGCTTCACTTCCAAACCTCCTGCCAAATTAGAGACACACATTTCCCTCAAATCGCACAGTCCAACAAAGAATTCGAAAACAAACCAAATATCGACAAACTCCCATATCTGCGATTACAACTTTGAGTCTTCTTGGGTATGATGCTACAAGCTTGGCACACCTGTATTTGGGGAGTTTCTCCCATTCTTCTCTGCAGATCCTCTCAAGCTCTGTAAGGTTGGATGGGGAGCGTCGCTGCACAGCTATTTTCAGGTCTCTCCAGAGATGTTAGATCGGGATCAAGTCTGGGCTCTGGCTGGGCCAGTCAAGGACATTGAGACACTTGTCCCAAAGTCACTCCTGTGTTGTCTTGGCTCTGTGCTTAGGGTCGTTGTCCTGTTGGAAGGTGAACCTTCACCCCAGTCTGAGGTCCTGAGCGCTCTGGAGCAGGTTTTCATCAAGGATCTCTCTGTACTTTGCTCCGTTCATCTTCAGCAAAAAAACAATAATTAAACTCTCCATACAGAGAGATAAAACCCCAAGAATTAAACTCTCCATACAGAGAAATAAAAAACCTCCCAAACTTCCAGTTGTACTTCTGGTCATTTGCTCTGTGTTCTTAAACTTTAAACTTAAAAACGTAAAAATTAACCCGCACAGATTACAAAAAAATATAAAATTAAGATTTGGCCCTATCATTTCTCACGCCATTTCTGTTTGGAATCTGGCTGAAAGAAATACCACCATATTTTACAGAAGGTATGGGGTTATTTTACTGCTCATGCATTCTCATTTCGACGCCAAACCCACCACTGGTGTGCATGGCCAAAGAGCTCAATTTTCATCCAACAAATGTTTAAACGCCTGGAGTTTGCTAAACGGCATTGGCACTTGGATTGGAAATGGTGCTTTGGTCAGACGACATGAAAATATAACTATAACTTCACACTAGTAGTTATAGCAGAAAATAACCGCAATCCTATTGTAAAATATGGTGGTGGATCTTTGATGTTATGGGACTATTTGGCTTCCACTGGTCCTGGGGCCCTTTTTAAGGTTAACAGCATCATGAACCTTACACAGTACCAGACACAAACATTTTAGCCCAAAACCTAGTTGCCTCTGTAACTTGGCCGCAAGTGGATCTTCCAGCAAGACAATAACCCCAAACACACATCAAAATCCACAAAGAAATGGTTAATTGGCCACAAAATCAACATCTTGCAATGGCCATCTTAGTCTCCGGACTTGAAACCCCATTGAAATCCTGTGGTTTGAATTGAAGAGGGCAGTGCAGAAGCGCAGATGAAGGACATCAAAGTCCATATGGTTTGGAGGAATGGTCTAAGAACCCTCCCAATGTGTTCTCCAACTCATAAAACATTTTAGAAAAAAAATCTCCGGACAGTGAGGTATTAAAATGTATTGAAAGGTGAATATTTTTTAAATTCAATAAAAACAATATGTATATATGTGTTACTTGTTACTTGTTACATGGAATAATCTATTGATGCCAAATATGTATTAATGTTTATGAAAGCAATATATGTTTGTTGTCTGTCCTTCTGACATGATATTTGTGACATGATGTTTGTGTTGGTGGAAATGTTCGCGTATGCGCGCACGTGTGTGCTTGTGTGTGATTTCCATGCTTGATGCCAAATATATTCCATATATATATTCCAGTGTTTATGAAAGCAATACCTTAGATGTTCCTTGAGGCATCTCTGCTGTAGGTCTTCTGACATGATGTTTGTGTTAGTGGAAATGTTTCTGCTTAGAGGCAGCCAGGTCACTCAGGGATTCATTTCGAAACTGGTTGTCCATCCACGTCCCGAGGACATCGGGAGATGCCTTGAAAACCCGTCACTAGGGGCAACGGTTAACTGTTACAGTTTTTTTTTTTCAATTGTTTTTAGCACAATTTTGAAAACAGGGCCCGGTTTGGTCAAAACACTACACACAATTAGCACAACCCTACACCAAAGTAGCACAACACTTCAGATCGTTTGCAAAATGGAACACTTTTGTCAAAACTATACACGACTTCATAAAAACAATATTTTGTTACCATACGAAACACACACATTTCATATGACTTCAATCTTTTTGAACCAGTTACACACTGCTGTTGCTAACCTAAAGCACTTTTAGCAAGTCTAATTCTCAGTGATTAGAGTACTGTAAATGAAGTACACAGAGAAAGTGCAACTATACAAACACTACATAAGACCAATGCTGCAGACTAAGGAAAATATCATTTATTTCTCTCCATATACCCAAATCAGTCAACATGTCAACATGGAGAATCACAACAAAACATGTCCCAGTTTTCATGCTACTACAGTAGTGTGCATAACACTGTTAGCTCAGCAAACAACAGACAAACGTAAAATACTGTATCCAGTACAGGTTACAATTACAGTAAATAACAACAACAACAAACATAAAAAATAATCTGAAAAAAACTGAGAATATTGTACAGAAAATACTACAGTAAACATTACTATACATTATCTCTTCGCCTAGCTGGATCTGGCCAGAGAATTTCATCAACATCACAAGCAATATCCTCATTAGCAAGACAACGCGGGAAGAACCGTCTTGAATGTCGAATCCATCCTTGCACAGCTGCGGCGTCGACTTGGTCACAGGCGTCCTCCATGGCCTGAATGAGGGGTACCTGAGCCTGGGGCTGGAGATCGTAAACCTTCCACCGCCATGCAGAGAAAAACTCTTCGACAGGGTTTAGAAACGGAG